>NC_041380.1:29834443-29878458 GCF_002162155.2 Triticum dicoccoides
GGGGGGGACATGAAGTTGTTCCTTCATGAAGCTTCGCAGTGCCGCCGGCCGGCGTATCCGATCAGGAGCTACCACCGGTCTGAAGATTGGTTCGAACGTTTCTCTATCTATTGTAGTAAGTACTAGAACTAGAATTTGTACTAAGCACTTGGAGCATAGTCGCATCCGTGCAAGGATTGAATTCCCATTTGCGTAGACTGGCTGTGCGCTGATCAGAGTAGCATCCATAAACTTGCCGGACTCGTTCTCCTTGCTTCTTCCTGCTGCTCCATAAACGACAGCGCCAGCAGTGCGAAGCAATACGGCGCAGGCGCGGCTGCGTTCTGCAGAGCTTGGCGGACACCGGAGCATGGCCGTAGCAATGGAATCGGAGAACTACAAGGCGAGTACGTATTGCCGTTCCGCCGCGTCAGTGGCTTCGAGGGCCTGCACTGATTCCAAGAGAGAGGAAGGGACTGGGACACAGGATGGATATGGTATGTGGGGTAGATATGTAAGTGAGAGCAGACTTTGATCCTGTGTGGGATGGATCTTTTCCCGGTGTGCCTAACAGGTTAAGGGTCAGGATTAGACCGGGATCATAAATACAGGGTACAAATTTCAGGGATTTGGAGGCTAGGGTTCATTTTCAACCACATCTACAACCTCAAGATCGAAAACAGACTTCACTCAACCGGAATCAATTTGCTTCGCGTTTTGACCTCCAACATTTCAGGGCACTAAGGAGAGAAGATGGGACGTTGTGCACGGATGATGAAGGGATGAGGAGGATGGCTGCTCAGTTCTATGCTAATCTTTTCGCATCCGAAGGTGCGGCAAATGGGGAACGGGTTCTGCAGCATATTCAAGGAGCTGTTACTGACGAGATGAATGCAAAGCTCGGGGCTCCATTCACTGATGAAGAGATCGAGCAGGCCCTTTTCAAATGGGTCCAACGAAAGCACCGGGACCGGACGGCCTCCCGGCCATGTTTTACCAACGCCACTGGGCGCTGGTTAAAGAGGATGTGTGTGCTGCTGTTCGTGAGTTTCTTGCGGGCACGGCTGCTCCGAATGGTTTCACCGACACGATCCTTGTGTTGATCCCAAAAGTAAATTCGCCGCAGCTACTGGCTCAATTCCGCCCCATCAGTCTGTGCAACGTACTCTACAAGATTGCGGCGAAGGTACTGGCCAATCGCCTCAAGGTGGTTCTACCGTTCATGATTTCAGAGGAGCAAAGTGCATTCGTGCCTGGTAGACTGATAAAAGACAATGTTCTAGTGGCGTATGAATGTGTGCATGCCATCAGGAAAGGGAAGAGGAGAAAACCACTGTGTGCTGTCAAGTTGGATATGATGAAGGCGTACGACCGGGTTGAGTGGGATTTTTTTAGAAAAAAATGATGCTGAAATTTGGTTTCTCTGATCACTGGGCAGAGATGATTATGAGGTGTGTGAAATCCGCTACGTTTTCAGTAAAGCTGAATGGAGGTCTATCGGAGAGGTTTAGTCCCACCAGAGGACTCCGGCAAGGCGATCCTCTCTCCCCGTACCTGTTCCTGTTTTGCGTAGAAGGCTTTTCTGTGTTGCTGAACAATGCCCAAAGGGAGCAGAACATCAAAGGGTCTCATTTGGGAGGGGTGGACCAACTGTCACTCATTTACTCTTTGCCGATGATAGTGTTGTGTTTGTGGAGGGTTCTAGAGAGAACTTTGAGGCTCTGCGCCAGATTTTGCTAGATTATGAGGTGGCCTCGGGTCAAAAGGTAAACCTCCGAAAATCTGCGGTGTTCTTTGGCAAGGGTACTTCGGATGGTGACAAAGATGAGCTTAAACATGTGTTGCAAATATCGGAGGAGGCGCTGAGCGAGAGGTACTTGGGACTACCCACGGTGGTGGGGAGATCTAAGGATGGTACTTTCAAATACATCAAGGATAGTGCGAAAGGAAAAGTTTCTGGATGGAAGGGTCAAGGTTTATCTAAGATGGCGAGGGAGGTGCTCGTCAAGTCCGGTCTTCAGTCAACACCAACCTTTACCATGAGCTGTTTCCAACTCACGAAGAAAATGTGCGGGAATCTGTCTTCAATTTCTTCAATCTTCTAGTGGGGTGAAACAGATGGTAACAAGAAAGTGCACTGGATCGGATGGGATAAGATGTGTATGAGAAAACATGATGGAGGTCTTGGCTTTCGAGACCCAGAAGCTTTCAATCAAGCTATGCTGGCTAAACAAGCTTGGCGACTGCTACAGGTGCCGGAATCTTTGTGTGGAAGGGTTTTAAAGGCGAGGTATTTCCCTGACGGGTCGATCTTAAATGCCACTTGCCCATTTGGGGGATCATACACGTTCCGGAGCATTTTATACGGTCGTGACCTGCTCAATGATGGACTGATTTGGCGGATTGGGGATGGATCTCATATAAAGATCCACCATGACAATTGGTTGCCGAGAAATGGAAGTCTAAAGCCACTGGGCCAACGTTATATCGCGGGTTATACACACGTGGGGGACCTACTGGAAAGCGATGGCCGCTCATGGAACAGAAGCTTGGTGATGGAGATATTTGCACCCGGCGAAGCTCATGAAATTCTGCAAATCCTGGTTGGTGGTCCGGAGGTCTAGGATTACCAGGCCTGGAACTATACCAAAAACGGGATGTTTTCAGTCCGGTTAGCATATCATCTTCGCATGAGCCAGAAACGGGTGAGAGCCGGACGGCCGGAATCTTCATCTTCTGTGGCGGATCACAAGTCCTGGTTGAGCCTATGGGACACGGTTGCGCCGGGCAAAGTGAAAATTCACATGTGGCTTTTGATACGAAACGACCTGGCAGTGGGAGCAGAGCTCCTCGGGAGGAAGATAAAAGCGGGAGCTTTCTGTACGGCGTGCAGACGTGAGGAAACGAACCTTCATAGATTCTGGGGCTGCTATCACTCGAAGAAATTTTGGACGATAATGCATTCGGAGTTGGGACTACCGGTGGCGATCCCACCGGAGTCAATCTGTTCCCAGAGTGCGTTGTCAAGGTGGCTGCTATCCTGGTTCGCGGAGGCCTCGGATGATGAGCGGGCTGTTATGGTGCAAGGTACATATGCACTTTGGCTTGCCAGGAAGAATGCACGTGATGGACAGAGGATTGAAGATGCGGAACCAATTGCGCAAAGGGTTTTTAACTTGATGGCAGAATGGCAGTCGATCCATGGGCGGAAGAGTAAGCAGAATAGACCGGCTGTAAAGGAAAAATGGAGACCTCCGAATGAGGGCTGGATCAAGCTCAATGTGGATGGTGCAACAACTAAGGGGGGCGAAATCGGTGGAGCTAGGATGATTTTCAAGAACCATGAAGGAGCATATATGGGTGGTGCATGCCACACCCTCCGACTGAGGAGGGATCTGGAGCGGTGCGAGCTCCTGGCATGTAGGAGAGCTGTCCAGATGGCGAACAATATGCATATTACAAAGCTACACATTGAGATGGATTGCAGGTCGATAGTGTGCAAGCTCCAGAGCGAGAAGAAGGACCTCTCACCACTAGGGCCAATAATGGAAGAAGTGAGGCAGCTGTTGGCCTCGACGGAAAGCTGGAGGATTGCTTGGGTAAGGCGAGAAGCTAATGGTGCTGCTCATCTGTTAGCGAAGAAAGCATCATCGAATACTGTTTGCAAGGTGTGGCTGCATGTGTCCTCAGATTTTATTTTGCATGTTGTTTCAGACGAAATCCCCATATGGGAAACCTAAATAAAGCTTGGCATGAGTTAAAAAAAAACATTTCAGGGCAACCGCGTGCGTGCCATGCAACGCATTCCGCTCGGCTCGGCTAGTCGCCGTGGAGCAACACCATTTTTTTTTAACAACAGCAAATAGCTTCACTCCAAGGCCACATCCCGTCAACATCGACGAGGTATATGTAAACACTTCACCTATTTTATTGACATCTTTTGTGTGGGCGTACGTCCCAGGAATAAGCTGAAAAGACTAACCAACTGCTTCGTCAAGCTCTTGCTCGCGGTACCATCAATTGGGAGGGATAATCGGATCCCGCCGGCTTGGTGTTAAGCCTCGGAAGATTATAAGATCTTGTACCGCTTTTGCATGTTTAGTTTTCACAAATCACCAATTCTTAACTATTGATTATTGTTGGAAAAATGAGCAAATTACTATGAGATTTAATCCGAATAAACAAAAGATAAATCATGACCACAGCAGCAGAGATTAAACTAATCATGCAAACTAGCATAGCAGATGAACATATCACATCTAAGGCACATACTAGAAGCATAAATTTTACCACGATCTCGAACAGGAATGATAGAATCACATACGGTGCAGCGGGTGCAGCACCGCCGGCGTTGACGTTGTCGCCCATGTAGTAATTAACGCGTCCGTTAATTATTAATTAACGACTCATTAATTTTCCCATGCAACAAAAATATAGACAACGTGCATAGCTCTGTCCTCGGCTCGGCTCAATCCCGCGGCGCGGCGCGGCGCGGCGTGTCGTGACGAGGCGTGGCGTGGCGAGCGAGGAGGAGGAGCGCGCGTGTAGGTCTCCTCTTCTCATGCTCATACAAGTGGTAGAAGAGCTTACCTTATAAAGAGGTGCAACTCTCTCTCAACTTCCGGGGTGGGACTAAACTTTAGCCTCACTCACTCCACTCACATGTGTGCATGAATGGGCCAAGAGAATTTCAGAATTTTAGTTGGGCTTTGGGCCAAAGGCCTAATAGCAAAATTCCAACAATCCCTCACAAAGTCTCATTGGCACATCTCATCATTTAGTTCCAAAACATTGTTTTATATATCGGTGCTTAGTGGAGACTGTGAAGTTGAACTTCCACTTAGAAATTTATGCTACACTAGATCACAACTTGAATAGTGGACTATGCCTTGAACTATAAGTTTTCTGTGAAACTAATTTCACACAAATTCTTGATCGATACTGGGCTGCCGCAAGGCTTCCCCGCGGGTGGAGCGTATACGTCATACTCCAGGGCCTTTCATGAATTTATTAGAGAACACCCAATTCTCACAGTCTGCGATGTTAACAGTCAAATTCATATAGGTGTGTTCCTCAGAAGGTGTTCTGCAGGACAACATCTCTGCTTACCCGAATAAGCCACTTGAAACACATTAAGATAAGTA
This sequence comes from Triticum dicoccoides, assembly GCF_002162155.2. Classification (NCBI taxonomy): domain Eukaryota; kingdom Viridiplantae; phylum Streptophyta; class Magnoliopsida; order Poales; family Poaceae; genus Triticum; species Triticum dicoccoides. Next base: position 29,839,567 of record NC_041380.1, read on the forward strand.
TCAACCTGCCATGCAGATCAGGAGAGTATTGCATCTTCACGGAGTGGGATAATTAATATAGGGATACTCTCCTCCCAGCTGACCAACAGCTTGTCTCCCACTTCTACTTCACGGGATCTCCGATCACATAGAGTGGTTTACCACTATGGACAACTCATGCGGTGGGTCTCAAATCCATCTCCATCGATGCATTATCTATCACATTACGTGATAGACCCTTTGTGAAGGGATCTGCCAAGTTTTTCGACGTTTGGATATAATCCAACGTAATAACTCCGGAGTTCCTCAATTTTCTGACAGATTTTAGTCTCCTCTTCACATGCCTTGAGGACTTCATATTGTCCTTAGAACTGTTTATCTTGACGATCACAGTTTGATTATCACAGTTCATCAGGATAGGGGTATTGGTTTTTCAACCATAGGTAAGTCCATCAAGAGTTCACGAAGCCACTCTGCATCAACAGTTGCAGTGTCTAATGCTGTGAGATCCGCAACAGAAAACTCGTGTCTCTTGTGTTTCAGGGAAGTAGCAAAATTGTTCCACGAAGGTGGAAGCTTGGAAATGATGCCTCCGGCAACAAATTTGTCCAACAACACACACTTGAAGTACTCAAGTTCTTTTGCGAGCGACTGTATCTCATGAGCCTGCTGTACAACAGGGCGCTCATCAGTTATCTTGTAGTCATAGAATTGCTCCATGACGTACAACTCGCTGCCGGCGTCCGAGGCACCAAACCTGGCCTCGAGCGCAGCCCACATGTCCTTGCCGTTGTCAAACGACATATACGAATCCACAATGGAGTCATCAAGAACACTCAGAAGAGTGCCTTTAAAGAGGGTATCGATCTTCTCAAAAGCTTCCAGCTGTGCTGGATTAAGATCGCCCTCAGGCTTGCCCTTGCTGGCATCATAGCAGCCCATGGTCCGAAACCAGTAGACTGCTCTCATGCACCACCTCTTATATTGCGCCCCCTTAAAGGCAGGCGGCTTCAGATGCGCAGCAAAACCACTCGGAGTAAATTGCCTATAATCAGGTTTTTGGATTGTTGGAAAAATGAGCAAATTACTACGAGATTTAATCCGAATAAACAGAAGATAAATCATGACCACAGTGGCAGAGATTAAACTAATCATGCAAACTAGCATAGCAGATGAACATATCACATCTAGGGAACATACTAGAAGCATGAATTCTACCACGATCTCGAACAGGAAGGATAGAATCACATACGGTGCAGCAGGTGCAGCACCGCCGGCGTTAACGTTGTCGCCCATGTCGTCAAGGACGAGGTTGCCGAGGTCGGGGAAGAAGTCGTCGTTCGCGAAGTCGTCGCTGCCAGCAGTCGCGCGAGTGCGCTCCCCAAAAACCTGATCGCCCCTCTCACGTACAGGATCACGAGAGGCGGGGTTCCGGAGGCCTGCTGTCCCTTCTCGCGGTGCACGCCGGAAGGAGGGATGGAGAAGACTTGCTTGGCGGCGCAATGATCTGGAACGGTTGTGACGCCCGGATAATCAAGCTACAGTAACCTCTGCTAATAACGCCACGTCACCTCCGTTATTGTCGCTAATCTCGCGTTAGTTCGAAACCGATTCAAATTCAAATTCAAAATAGAGGCAAACAATAAAAGTTTTTAAATATTAAAACTAAAATGTTTGGAGTAATCCAAATATTGCATAGCTAATTGTGGCAGAGAAACCAAACTTTGATAAAGTGCTTAAAGGCTCTAAAATAAATAAAACAGTAGCTTAAACATTTAAATAAATGGCTTTCATAATTTATAGAGTATTAAACTATTTTAATTAGGTGTGGACTTTTTGTAGCAGTGGTAAAACTAGTCCCACTAATTTAGGTGCTTTTGTATATATTTTGTAAAACAAAATTAAATGAGCATAATGATAAAACAATAAAGTAAAATTACTAAAATAAAAGGAAAACAACCCCCCTCCCGACTGGGCCTTGGCCCAGTTAGCCGTGCGGCCTAGCTAGCCAACCGGCCCAACCGCACCCCCTCTCTGGCCTACAAGGCCACCTCTCCCACACCCATAACCCTAACCCCCGATCCCCCCACTAGCCGCCGCTCACCGCCACCTCGTCCTCCCCCTTCCCCGATCCAGAATTGGATCGGGGCGCTCGACGCCGCCGCTGCTCGGAGGCGCCCGAACCCCGCGCCCCGCCGCGCCTCCGTCCTTCCCCCCGCAACCATCGCGCCGGAGCCCTTTTCCCCCCTCGTCGGCGCCTCATCATCTCGGCCGCGTCCGGTGCTACTCCCCGTAGCCCCGACGAGCGCGCCCGTGCGCGAGGACCGCCGCCTCCACCCTGCAGCTTCTTCGTCTTCCTCGCGCAACGCCTGCAACACCACTGGCCGCCGCCGTCATCGCCACGCCCCGCCGAAGCTCACCACCGCCTCGCGAGCCATGGCTTCCTCCTCCTCGCCCCATGCTGAGGACGTCATCCCCGCGCTGCGTCCCCCAAGCCTTCTACTCGGCCTGGCACCTGCCGGCCCATCCGGCCGCTGGACCTCGCCGGCAGGGTTCGTCCGGCCTCCCCGAGCCCTCCTCTGCAACGATGTGAGCCTTCGGCTCCCCTTGGCCTCTCCCCTCTCTTCGCCGTGCCTCATAGACGCCCTGTCGATGAGGCCGTGCCTCTGCCGCCACTCGACGCCGATGTGGTGGTCGATTCCGACCGTCCCAGCTCCTGCTAGAAGCTCCAGTGTGTGTGTGGCGAGGCCCTCGTCCGATCCATGACGACCACCGCTAGAATGTTCGCCGGAGGCGAGCGCACGGTCGTCGCCGGTGTGCTCTGCCTCAACGTCGTTACCCTGCTGACGTGGAACTGCGATTAGCGCTTAATTACCATGCTAATCAACCCACTATGTCATTGACCAGTGGGTCATCCCTGCTAATTCCCACTATTTAATAAACCTGTTAACTAAGTAGACAATAACATGTGGACCCCCAGCACCCAAATAACACTTCACTTAAAACATGCCCCTGACAGTAGGCCCCACTACTTAATTAGATTAACTAAAACCGTTTAAAAACTTTGATTAACAAAAGGGTGCACTAACATATGGGTCCCACTACTAAATAAATCTAGTTAGTAAAATAGTTTAACTAGCAGTCTATGACATGTGGCCCCCACATGTCAGTTGGACCAGTCAAACCAGTCAACAAGTTGACTGTTGACTGTTGGCTAGGCAGTCAGCAGGGCCCACCTGTTAGTCAAATAGTCATATCCCTGTGTACACTTCTGAGTACCCGTAGCATATAGTATTTAATATAATTTTGAATTAAATTAACTATAGAATTTCAGAAAAACAATTTAGACTTTAAAAAATCATAGAAAATAATCCGTAGCTCGGATTAAAATACTTTCTACATGAAAGTTGCTCAGAACGACGAGATGATTCCGGATACGCAACCCGTTCGTCCGCCACACCCCCTAACCTATCGAACTCGTAACTTTCCCCCTCCGGCTCCTCTGCCTGAAAACGCGGAACACCGGGGATACTTTCCCGGATGTTTCCCCCCTTCCCCGGTATCACCTCTTACCGCGTTAGGGCACCCCTAGCACCGATACTTGTCATGCCATACATCGCTATGCATCTGTTTGCTTAAATATTTATTGTTTCTTCCCCCTCTTCTCTCGCTAGACACCGAGACCGACGCCGTTGCTACCCAGTACGACTACGGAGTTGATGACCCCTCTCTCTTGCCAGAGCAACCAGGCAAGCCCCCCTACCAGATATCACCTATTCTTCTCTATACTGCTTGCATTAGAGTAGTGTAGCATGTTACTGCTTTCCGTTATTCCTATCCTGATGCATAGCCTATCCTTGCTACTACTGTTGATACCATTACCTGCTGTCCTACTGCTTAGTATAGGATGCTAGTGTTCCATCAGTGGCCTTACACTCTTGTCCGTCTACCATGCTATACTACTGGGCCGTGATCACTTCGGGAGGTGATCACGGGCATATACAATATACTTTCACAGTTACATTACCTGTCATACTGTTCGGAGATGGGGGCTGAAGGGGCAGGTGGCTCCATCCCGGTAGAGGTGGGCCTGGGTTCCCGACGGCCCCCGATTGTTACTTTGAGGCGGAGCGACAGGGCAGGTTGAGACCACCTAGGAGAGAGGTGGGCCTGGCCCTGGTCGGCGTTCGTAGATACTTAACACGTTTAACGAGATCTTGGTATTTGATCTGAGTCTGGCTACTGGCCTATACGCACTAACCATCTACGCGGGGATAGTTATGGGCACTCGACGTCGTGGTATCAGCCGAAGCCTTCGTGACGTCAGCAACGGAGCGGCGCGCGCTGGATTGGACTGGAACGCCTACTAGGCTAGGTCTGCTTCCGACCGCCCACACAACATGCAGGTGTGCTAAGGGCGATGGGCCCAGACCCCTGGGCGTTTAGGTTTAGACCGGCGTGCTGACCTCTCTGTTGGTCTAGGTGGGGCTGCGACGTGTTGATCTTCCGAGGCCGGGCATGACCCAGAAAAGTGTGTCCGGCCAAATGGGATCGAGCGTGTTGGGTTATGTGGTGCACCCCTGCAGGGAAGTTAATCTATTCGAATAGCCGTGATCTTCGGTAACAGGACGACTTGGAGTTGTACCTTGACCTTATGACAACTAGAACCGGATACTTAATAAAACACACCCTTCCAAGTGCCAGATATAACCGGTGATCGCTTTCTCACAGGGCGACGAGGGGAGGATCATCGGTTAGGATTATGCTATGCGATGATACTTGGAGGACTTCAGTCTACTCTCTTCTACATGCTGCAAGACGGAGGCTGCCAGAAGCGTAGTCTTCGAAAGGACTAGCTATCCCCCTCTTATCCCGGCTTTCTGCAGTTCAGTCCACATATAATAGCCTTATTCCAGTTGATACCAATGCATGCATATGTAGTATAGCTCCTTGCTTGCGAGTACTTTGGATGAGTACTCACGGTTGCTTTCTCCCTCCTTTCCCCCTATCCCTTCTACCCGGTTGTCGCAACCAGATGTTGGAGCCCAGGAGCCAGACGCCACCTTCGACGGCGACTCCTACTACACCGGAGGTGCCTACTACTACGTGCTGCCCGCTGACGACGACCAGGAATAGTTAGGAGGATCCCAGGCAGGAGGCCTACGCCTCTTTCGATTTGTATCCCAGTTTGTGCTAGCCTTCTTAAGGCAAACTTGTTTAACTTATGTCTGTACTCAGATATTGTTGCTTCCGCTGACTCGTCTATGATCGAGCTCTTGTATTCGAGCCTTCGAGGCCCCTGACTTGTAATATGATGCTTGTATGACTTATTTTATTTGTAGAGTTGTGTTGTGATATCTTCTCATGAGTTCCTGATCTTGATCGTACACGTTTGCGTGTATGATTAGTGTACGATTGAATCGGGGGCGTCACAACGGTGGTGAGAAACCATACGAAGCGGCGGCGGCTAGGGTAGACGTCTGCCTGACTATATAGTGCAGGCCGGATAGGTCGTGGGAGTAAACCCCACGTCCGAGTTGTCACGATCCAAAAAAATCAGAAACGGTTCAGTAATTAACGCGTCCGTTAATTATTAATTAATGACTCATTAATGTTCCCATGCAGCAAAAATATAGACAACGTGCACAGCTCTGTCCTCGGCTCGGCTCAATCCCGCAACCCGCGACGCGGCGCGGCGCGTCGTGACGAGAGGCGTGGCGTGGAGGAGGAGCGCGCATGTAGGTCTCCTTTTCTCATGCTCATACAAGTGGTAGAAGAGCTCACCTTATAAAGAGGTGCAACTCTCTCTCAACTTCCGGGGTGAGACTAAACTTTAGCCTCACTCACTCCACTCACATGTGTGCATGAATGGGCCAAGAGAATTTCAGAATTTTAGTTGGGCTTTGGGCCAAAGGGAAAAATATCTCATGCACCGGAGCTTGTGGTGCTACCGGTGCACCGAACTCACATTGTGTTTTTAAAATGTTTGACAAATTCTGGAAAAAAAACTTAGCACACTCACGTAACATCAATGTAGCTTGTCACAAAATTTCAAGTCAAAGTTCGAAACATAACTTGAAAAACAAAAATGAAATTCCGCACTGAATAGTATGTAAACATAACTTGGGCTTTAGATTTGGCCCATTATCACACTGATATCAAATTTGTCATTTTTATATCTCAAAAAATAGTTCAAATTTTCATATGAAATTTTGTGACAGCATACATTGATGTTACACTAAAGAGCTAGAATTTTTTTCAGATTTTTTTAAATATTCTATGGCATCCGGTGCACCGATAACACCACAAGTACGGGTGCACTGGATACATTCCCTGGGCCAAAGACCTACTAGTAAAATTCCAACAATTATAAGTTGTAACTTCAGCTAGCTCTCCATGACCAAGTGATGATTTACACGTCTGATGAATACCGTCGCTGCAATAGTCTCATTCATCTGTAAGGCCACTCCAACGCACGACCCTACATGATCTGTCCGCCTTCGTTTGATGGTAACCGGACACAACACGGGAGCAAACGGACAAACGTCCGTCTTTTGTGCGCTTTTGATCCATTTCTGGCCCAATTTTGAGCCGAGTTTGCATCGAAACGGACACGCGCGGACAGGTGCAACGCGTGCCTGTGTCCTCCCTTGCCCGTCTGTCGGGGGCACATGTGCCCTTTTTTTCTCCCCTTCCCCTTCCCTCTAACCCCGCCATCACCGCCGCCGCCATTTTCTCGGCCACTTCGGTGTCCAGCCCGGCGCCCCCTCCTCCCTCCCCACCCCCTAGCAGCGGTCGCGTCGTTGTTTAGTCGGGCCGCCGGATTTGAGAGCATATGGCCGCCTGATTTGTGCGCATCCAGCCGTTGGCGGCTGTGCCTAGCCATGGATTGGCCGGGCTTCGGACCGCATAGCCTCGGCAACACCTCTAAGCCGCATGCAAGCATTGACTCCGCCTCTACCGTTCGCATCTACCCTGTCGGAACGATGCCGGAAAAAATACGCCCGGCCGTCGTTCGGGCTCGGCGCTGTCCCAGCGGCTCGTCGGATCACCGTTGCCGCTCATAAAGTGCGACAACTGTCCGCGGCAAGTCGTTCGCCGCGTTTCTACCACGTCGGAATATCCGGGGTGGGTGTTCATCAAGTGCAAAAAAGATAAGGTATATGCTTGTTTTGCTTCGCTTGTGCTTCCGGATTCGGCGTAATTTCAATAGCTCTTGCCTCATATGCAAATTTGTGTGTAGGATGGATGCAAGTTTTGGTATTGGAAAAAAGAATACATCAATCTATTGATTGGCCGCAATTTGATAGATGCTCGTGCACTTCTTGCTAGAATAGAGACTAGAGATGAGATTAGATGCGAAGCAACGTCTACTTCTGTAGAATCGAAGAAGAAAGAAGTATACAAGATCAAGAATCCGCAGATCAACAATGAAGTCATCGAGAAGATATTAATCCAACTTGCGGGAACAGTTATGAAAGTTGAATTTCTATTAAAATGTCTATTTATGGTTCTTGTTTTCTTTGATCTTACTATTCTAGTTAAGAATTGGTGAATGCACTATCATGTATCAAAATGTCGTTGATGAACTAAAAGGATGTGTTTCCCAAAAAATGTATGCATACGGGCACCGGGCGAACCAGATGCGGCCGCGCGTTGGCGCGCGGCTGGCGCATCACGGAAAATGGGCGGACGCCGCCCATTGCCATCCCCAAACGGACGAAATCCAGGCAAAACCGACATCCGTTTAGGGTTGTGCGTTTGAATTGCCCTCACGATTCGCGCTTCATGAACATAATAACGCTTCCGCTAGCGCCATTACGATCTGATGTGGAGTACATTCTGATGCGACTTTCAGGAGATTTGTCATCGAGATATCAATTGGAACACCGTTTCAGGTCCAGGGCGAAACTCTTGTTCTCGTCTTTATTAGTCGATATCAACAGCGACAAACTTGCGTCAGTTTCCCTTGTTAAAGGTGTTGCCTTATTGTTGATGTACTGGTCTTTACTGGTTGCCTTGGCAACCTGAATGAATTTTTTTTGTCCTGGTCATCTTCAGCCAGACGTGATGATGACAACGCAAGGACGTTTATCTCTTTTTGAAGGTGTTGCCGTGGAAGAAGTCCACATAGTGGTGGGTGTTTAGTTCACATCTTGTAATGGTTATGCTGTAGTCATCCATACCTTATACTCGGCATGTTGTTGTATTTGCATCAACTTTAGTAAAAAAAATGGTTGTGCGCATCATAACAATGCGGGGTTTTAACCTCCTTTAAAAAAAATGAACATAATGACCCTGTTATGAACATAATGACCTTGTTATCCTAGTTGTGATTTTGATCGGAGATGAGCAAAAGTCTAAAGCTTGGGAATGTTTAACATTTTGCGTTATGTTTTACTTAGTGTTTTTTCATCGCACACTTAGGATTCTTTTGCACTTTACCGTGACCGCTCACCCGTTTTGTCTGGTTTCAGCAGGATCCCTAGAACCAGGAGATATATCTTAAGCCATACTGCAATGTATTTGAGAAGACCGATGTCGAGCTCGACGACGCTGCCATCATTGCTGACCCCCAATGCGGAGCCGGACTATGCCATCGCCAAGGATGACCCCCTTGTTAGTCCGATCTAGAAGGTCCTAACTGACCCTAGCTCGCAACGGGGCGTGGATCATTCGTGGTTATAGCTCTGCACTCACCGACAAGGAGGAGCCGCTTGTGAATCCGATCTTAGTCCTAGATGGAGGATATTTCGTCTGCGAAGGAGGAGGATGACGCCGGCGCCGGCGTGGAGGACGCCAAATAGACGGCGCCGGACAATTAAATAGCAATGTCACTTGCACTAGTGATATTGCTTAGGTTGAAATATCGTTAAATGACATTTGTAGTCACTGATTATATGTAACTAGGTAATTCCCCCGCATGTTTCTGCAGGATTTTAATGGTTATTTTCTGATAAACTTTGTATGAATGAAGTGTTCTAAATAAAAAAATTAATTTTGAAAATAATTGCGTGTGAACAAAGAGTATGCATGTATGTTGGATCATTAAAGATAAAACAATTGAATTGGGTACACATGTCCACAAAATAGTTTTAGTGGATGAGGACATGTCACATTTGGTGATGTGGATGGTTGTATGTTTAGAGAATTGGAGTTAATGGGGATCGACTATTTAAGTATTATAGATGCAGCACACTTTGGCCACTATTAGTTTATCATGTTGAAACATGCATTTCATATGTCTAATCAGAGCTTAAATTGCCCCTGCATTTTTATGACAAAAATCAAACAAATGAAAAAAGAATATGAAGACCGCATTATCACGACTCTGTATTTGCAAACATCCAGTGTGGCCTTCATATCAATATGAAGCATGCTTCATACAACGGATGACGACCGTAGATGCGGTGAATTTGCTAGAGTTGCTCTAATTCCATTTTTTTAACAACAGAAGGCGCTCAAGGCGCCAAATTCATTCAGCTCAGTAACAATGTACAACGCGAGTTACAAATTCCTAAACCTGAAAAATGGAAAGAAGAGATACTACATGACAGGAAGTATGCCTATGAGCCGAAGCAGAACAACAAACTTCAAGTTCAACATTTGAATGAAGAACCTGCTTAGCTACATTGTGTGCTCTGCCATTTATTTCTCTGAAAATATGGAACACTTGAGGCTGCAAATTGGTAGCATGCTTGAAGAAATTACCCAAAGGCTTCCCAATGCTCCAAGGGGTGGTAGATTCCACTATCTTTCCTGAAGCGGCCACTAATGCTAATGAGAGACAATCCATGAGAAAGGTTGGTTGAAGAATATTGAGCTTACTAGCCACTTGAGCAGCAAAAGAAAGAGGTAGAACTTCAGTATGCAGAGGAGAAGTTGTAGGAGGAGCTGCTGCTTGAATTTGCACACTGATTTCAATTTGATCTTGGGGGAAAGAAAGATAGATTCCCACTCCGGTTGCAACTGCTCCGTGTATTAAACTAGGAACTTTTTTGACTTCTGAAAGCTGCATCAGAATAAATTTTAGGGCCCGTAATAAGAAAATCCGACTTGAGAGTTTGTCCTTGCATAGGAAGCTGATCAGGAGGAAGTTGTACTTGTGGCACCACCTGCATCTGAGAAAAATGAGGCAAGTCATTATAAGAATCAGAGGACAATGCCTTAGCAGCAAGGTGCACATGATGAGGAAGAGCCTTTTTTCCTATGAAAGAGATAATCATTTCTATCCTTCCAAAGACACCACAAAAAATTGAGAATGTTTGAAATAGAACCATAAGGATGTCCCATGCAAAGAAAGGCAATGAGGATAGAATGCATAGTAGTATGGCCTTGGACTAAAACATCAGACCTAATGAACCAAGGAGCGGCAAACCAAATTGCTCTAACAAAAGGACAGCGCAAAAAAAAATGGAACTCATCCTCCTGATGGCCACACCTATAACAATTTTAAGAGATATGAACAGAGAAATGACCCACCCACAAACCTGTAGGTAAAGCCCTCCTAAGAAGCCTCCCGGCAAACATTTGCACCCTAGGTAATACATGCTTATGTTTCCAGACTAGCTTGAGAAGATCCTTCAACTCCAAAGATTGTACAGAAGGCGCATCCCTAGGATTTGCATGAATTTCCTGCAAACAAAGCTTATAACCAGATTTGGAAGAACAAGAGCCATTAGGAGTAAGATCCCAACAAAGCAACTATGGACCATCATCATCGATGATACCAGTTTGGACAATAATTGAGGCCATATGCTGCTGGAAAAGTAAATGAAATAACTCATTATACCGAACTTTCTGCCCGCCATAGATCCCTAACTAAAGAAGAATATCTAAAATCGGGTTGTTGAATAATAAGATGGCCATGAATGGCGGCCCAAAGGGTGTTCCAAGGAGTGCTCCAAATTGAGATATTACGTTGAGTTAATTGGTAGAAAGAATGCGCTTTTAACTTAGGGATCATTTTTAAAACAGAAGTCCAGAAAAGCTGATTTAGGAGAGGAAGGAGTGGCTGTCCAAATGGAAGAGTCATGAAAATATTGGCCATGAGTGGCTGTCCAAATGGAAGAGTCATGAAAATATTTAGCCTTAAGAACTAAGTTTTTTTTGGAAATGGAGGTTTAGCCCCGGCCTCTGCATCATAATGATGCATGCAACCATCTTATTAAAAGTTCGCGAAGTAGCACAAAGTCATAAAAGTATTACAGCTCGCAAGCGGAGCAAAGCAAATGAAAAAAAGAAAAGTACATGCTGACAATCATAACCAGTACGGTAATATGTAGGATAAGCTTCCTAGACTCCCATCCTGTTAATGCGACCGCCATCCGAACCGGTTGAATATAGACCGTGCTATCATCTTCCACTGGTTGCACCCAGTAACCAAAGGCTCCTTGGAGTCCATAGGAGTGAGTAAGGACCACGTGCGGATACAAGCGGTAGCTCTGAAGATGACCTGCAAGAAAGTTAAATTGTATTGTCTGTTAAAAATAAAATCATCCCGACAGTTCCATATAGCCCATAAAAGCGCACATATTCTAATGCGAATACGAGCCGCAATAGTATGTTCAACCCTAGCTAACCACGTTCCAAACAACGACTCAATGTCATCTGGAGGGTTAATGTTGAAGGCTATATGAATCATTCTCCAAAGCAATTTGGCGAGTGGGCATTCAAGGAATAAATGTTGTATTGTTTCATCATGATCACAAAAATAACAACGTGAACTACCTATCCATCGCCTCTTGATTAGGTTGTCCTTGGTGAGTATTACTTGCTTGTGGACAAACCACATAAAAATTTTAATACGCAAGGGAATCTTAATCCTCCAAATATGCAACGATCTTGAGATTGGGCCAGAATTAATCAAATCCATATAAAACGATTTCACCGTAAAACCCCCATTTTTAGCTAATTTCCATTGCGTCGAATCTGGCTGGTCGGAGAGTTGAACATCTATCAATCTCCGAACCAAGTGCATCCAGGCTGTCCATCGCTCACCAGCTAGCGCACGTCTGAACTGGATATTCAAGGGAATCATTTGGAAAAATGTGCCTACATACTCCTCCTTACGTTGCACAATGTTATAAAGCGTTGGATATTAGACGGCCAAGGGTGTCTCTCCTAACCATGTATCCTCCCAAAATCTTGTTGACATCCCATTACCAACCAAGAATTTGACCCTACGAAAGAACAAATCCTTCTTTCTCATAAGCCCTTTACAGAATGGCGAGTCAGTTAGTCTCATGGTAACCTGGGCGAGTGTTTTCGACTACAAATATTTATTGCACAAAATATGTGCCCACATGCCCTCCGGCTCTGTCTCTAACCTGCAGAGCCATTTACTCATGAGGCATTTATTCTTGATTTCTAAGTTCTCAATACCAAGACCACCCTGGTCTTTTGATCGGCAAAGGATATCCCATCGCGCGAGTCGGTATTTCCTCTTGGCCTCGTCTGACTGCCAGAAGAACCGGGATCTAAAGAAATCAAGTCGCTTCCATACCCCTTTCGGAATTTCGAAGAACGATAATAGGAACATCGGCATAGTAGTCAATACCGAATTAATCAGCACTAACCGACCTCCATACTAGTCAATAGCCTTAAGAACTAAGTACAATTGAGAAGAGGGGGATTTAGCAATTCTCCAAGCAGCTACAAGAACAATACTTTCATTAATTGCCTTCAAATTCCTTATACCCAGGCCACCTTCTTCTTTAGAATTACAGATATATTTTCATGCTCTAAGACAAAGACTCCTACTAGAATCATTCTGTTGGGGAACGTCGTAATTTCAAAAATTTCCTATGCACACGCAAGATCATGATGATGCACAGCAACGAGAGGGGAGAGTGTTGTCTACGTACCCACGCAGACCGACTGCGGAAGCGTTGACACAACGTAGAGGAAGTAGTCGTACGTCTTCCCGATCTGACCGATCCAAGCACCGTTACTCCGGTACCTCCGAGTTCTTAGCACACGTACAACTCGATGACGATCCCCGGGCTCCGATCCAGCAAAGCGTCGGGGAGGAGTTCTGTCAGCACGACGGCGTGGTGACGATCTTGATGTTCTACCATCGCAGGGCTTCGCCTAAGCACTGCTACAATATAATCAAGGTGGAATATGGTGGCAGGGGGCACCGCACACGGCTAAGGAACGATCTCAATGATCAACTTGTGTGTCTAGAGGTGCCCCCTGCCTCCGTATATAAAGGAGCCAAGGGGGAGGGGGCCACCGGCCAGGAGGAGGGCGCAGGAGGAGTCCTACTCCTACCGGGAGTAGGACTCCCCCCCCCCCAATCCTAGTTGGACTAGGATTCCCCGAGGGGGAAAGAGAGAGAGGGGGCCGGCCACCTCTCCTAGTCCTAATAGGACTAGGGGAGGGGGGAGGCGCGCGGCCACCTTGGGCTGCCCCTTTCTCCTTTCCACTAAAGCCCATTAAGGCCCATATGGCTCCCGGGGGGTTCCGGTAACTTCCCGGTACTCCGGTAAAATCCCGATTTCACCCGGAACACTTCTGATGTCCAAATATAGGCTTCCAATATATCAATCTTTATGTCTCGACCATTTCGAGACTCCTCGTCATGTCCGTGATCACATCCGGGACTCCGAACTAACTTCGGTACATCAAAATGCATAAACTCATAATAACTGTCATCGTAACGTTAAGCGTGCGGACCCTACGGTTCGAGAACAATGTAGACATGACCGAGACACGTCTCTGGTCAATAACCAATAGCGGGACCAGGATGCCCATATTGGATCCTACATATTCTACGAAGATCTTTATCGTTCAGACCGCATAACAACATACATTGTTCCCTTTGTCATCGGTATATTACTTGCCCGAGATTCGATCGTCGGTATCCAATACCTAGTTCAATCTCGTTACCGGAAAGTCTCTTTACTCGTTCCGTAATACATCATCGCGCAACTAACTCATTAGTTGCAATGCTTGCAAGGCTTAAGTGATGTGCATTACCGAGAGGGCCCAGAGATACCTCTCCGACAACGGAGTGACAAATCCTAATCTCGAAATACGCCAACCCAACATGTACCTTTTGAGACACCTGTAGAGCACCTTTATAATCACCCAGTTACGTTGTGACGTTTGGTAGCACACAAAGTGTTCCTCCGGCAAACGGGAGTTGCATAATCTCATAGTCATAGGAACATGTATAAGTCATGAAGAAAGCAATAGCAACATACTAAACGATCGGGTGCTAAGCTAATGGAATGGGTCATGTCAATCAGATCATTCACCTAATGATGTGATCCCGTTAATCAAATAACAACTCTTTGTCCATGGTTAGGAAACATAACCATCTTTGATTAACGAGCTAGTCAAGTAGAGGCATACTAGTGACACTCTGTTTGTCTATGTATTCACACATGTATTATGTTTCCGGTTAATACAATTCTAGCATGAATAATAAACATTTATCATGAAATAAGGAAATAAATAATAACTTTATTATTGCCTCTAGGGCATATTTCCTTCAGTCTCCCACTTGCACTAGAGTCAATAATCTAGATCACATCACCATGTGATTAAGATCGATAATTCACATCACCATGTGATTAACAACCATAGTTCACATCGTCATGTGACCTATACCCAAAGGGTTTACTAGATTCAGTAATCTAGTTCACATCGCTATGTGATTAACACCCAAGGAGTACTAAGGTGTGATCATGTGAGAGAATCTTAGTCAACGGGTCTGCCACATTCAGATCCGCATGTATTTTGCAAATTTCTATGTCAACAATGCTCTGCATGGAGCTACTCTAGCTAATTGCTCCCACTTTCAATATGTATCTAGACCGAGACTTAGAGTCATCTAGATTAGTGTCAAAACTTGCATCGGCTTAACCCTTTACGACGAACCTTTTTTTTTACTTCCATAATCGAGAAACATATCCTTATTCCACTAAGGATAATTTTGACCGCTGTCCAGTGATCTACTCCTAGATCACTATCGTACTCCCTTGCCAAACTCAGTGGTAGGGTATACAATAGATCTGGTATACAGCATGGCATACTTTATAGAACCTATGACTGAGGCATAGGGAATGACTTTCATTCTCTTTCTATCTTTTGCCGTGGTCGGGCTTTGAGTCTTACTCAACTTCACACCTTGTAACACAGGCAAGAAACCTTTTCTTTGACTGTTCCATTTTGAACTACTTCAAAATCTTGTCAAGGTATGTACTCATTGAAAAAACTTATCAAGTGTCTTGATCTATCTCTATAGATCTTGATACTCAATATGTAAGCAGCTTCACCGAGGTCTTTCTTTGAAAAACTCCTTTCAAACACTTCTTTATGCTTTGCAGAATAATTCTACATTATTTCCGATCAACAATATGTCATTCACATATACTTATCAGAAATGTTGTAGTGCTCCCACTCACTTTCTTGTAAATACAGGTTTCATCGCAAGTCTGTATAAAACTATATGCTTTGATCAACTTATCAAAGCGTATATTCCAACTCCGAGATTCTTGCACCAGTCCATAGATGGATCGCTGGAGCTTGCATATTTAGTTAACACCTTTAGGATCAACAAAACCTTCTAGTTGCATCGTATACAACTCTTCTTTAGTAAATCCATTAAGGAATGCAGTTTTGTTTATCCATTTGCCAGATTTCATAAAATGCGGCAATTGCTAACATGATTCGGACAGACTTAAGCATAGATACGAGTGAGAAAATCTCATCGTAGTCAACACCTTAAACTTGTCGAAAACCTTTTGCGACAATTCTAGCTTTGTAGATAGTAACACTACTATCAGCGTCCGTTTTTCGCTTGAAGATCCATTTATTTTCTATGGCTTGCCGATCATCGGGCAAGTCAAGCAAAGTCCATACTTTGTTCTCATACATGGATCATATCTCAGATTTCATGGCTTCAAGCCACTTTGCGGAATCTGGGCTCACCATCGCTTCTTCATAGTTCGTAGGTTCATCATGATCTAGTAGCATGACTTCTAGAACAGGATTACCATACCACTCTGGCGCGGATCTTACTCTGGTTGATCTACGAGGTTCAGTAGTATCTTATTCTGAAGTTTCATGATCATCATCATTAGCTTCCTCACTAACTGGTGTAGGTGTCACAGAAACAGTTTTCTGTGATGTACTACTTTCCAATAAGGGAGCAGGTACAGTTACCTCGTCAAGTTCTACTTTCCTCCCACTCACTTCTTTCGAGAGAAACTCCTTCTTCAGAAAGTTTCCGAATTTAGCAACAAAAGTCTTGCCTTCGGATCTGTGATAGAAGGTGTATCCAATAGTTCCCTTTGGATATCCTATGAAGACGCACTTCTCCGATTTGAGTTTGAGCTTATCAGGATGAAACTTTTTCATATAAGCATCGCAACCCCAAACTTTAAGAAACGACAGCTTAGGTTTCTTGCCAAACCATAGTTCACATGGTGTCGTCTCAACGGATTTAGATGGTGCCCTATTTAACGTGAATGCAACTTTCTCTAATGCATAACCCCAAAACGATAGTGGTAGATCGGTAAGAGACATCATAGATTGCACTATATCCAATAAAGTACGGTTATGACGTTCAGACACACCATTATGCTGTGGTGTTCCATGTGGCATGAGTTTGTGAAACTATTCCACATTGTTTTAATTGAAGGCCAAACTCGTAACTCAAATATTTGTCTCCACGATCAGATCGTAGAAACTTTATTTTCTTGTCACGATGATTTTCCACTTCACTCTGAAATTCTTTGAACTTTTCAAATGTTTCAGACTTATGTTTCATTAAGTAGATATACCCATATCTGCTCAAATCATCTGTGAAGTTCAGAAAATAACGATACTTGCCGTGAGCCTTAACACTCATCGGACCACATACATCAGTATGTACTATTTCCAATAAGTCAGTTGCTCGTTCCGGAGAACGGAGTCTTAGTCATCTTGCCCATGAGGCATGGTTCGCAAGCATCAAGTGATTCATAATCAAGTGATTCCAAAATCCCATCAGTATGGAGTTTCTTCATGCGTTTTACACCAATATGACCTAAACGGCAGTGCTACAAATAAGTTGCACTATCATTATTAACTTCGCATCTTTTGGTTTCAATATTATGAATATGTGTATCACTACGATCGAGATCCAATGAACTTGTTTCATTGGGTGTATGACCATCGAAGGTTTTATTCATGTAAACAGAACAACAATTATTCTCTGACTTTAGTGAATAACCATTTTGCAATAAACATGATCAAATCATATTCATGCTCAACGCAAAAACCAAATAACACTTATTTAGGTTCAACACTAATCCCGAAGGTATAGGGGAGTGTGCGATGATGATCATATCAATCTTGGAACCACTTCCAACACACATCGTCACTTCACCCTTAACTAGTCTCTGTTTATTCTGCAACTTCCGTTTCGAGTTACTAATCTTAGCAACTGAACTAGTATCAAATACTGAGGGGTTGCTATAAACACTAGTAAAGTACACATCAATAACATGTATATCAAGTATACTTATGTTCACTTTGCCATCCTTCTTATCTGCCAATCACTTGGGGTAGTTCCGCTTCCAGTGATCAGTCCCTTTGCAGTAGAAACACTTAGTCTCAGGCTTAGGACCAGACTTGGGCTTCTTCACTTGAGCAGCAACTTGCTTGCTGTTCTTCTTGAAGTTCCCCTTCTTCCCTCTGCCCTTTTCTTGAAACTAGTGATCTTGTCAACCACCAACACTTGATGCTCTTTCTTGATTTCTATCTTCATCGATTTCATCATCATGAAAAGCTCGGGATTCGTTTTCGTCATCCCTTGCATACTATAGTTCATCACGAAGTTCTACTAACTTGGTGATGGTGACTAGAGAATTCTGTCAATCACTATCTTATCTGGAAGATTAACTCCCACTTGATTCAAGCGATTGTTGTACTCAGACAATCTGGGCACATGCTCACTAGTTGAGCGATTCTCCTCCATCTTTTAGCTATAGAACTTATTGGAGACTTCATATCTCTCAACTCGGGTATTTGCTTGAAATATTAACTTCAACTCCTGGAACATCTCATATGGTCCATGACGTTCAAAACGCCTTTGAAGTCCCGATTCTAAGCCGTTAAGCATGGTGCACTAAACTATCAAGTAGTCATCATATTGAGCTAGCCAAATGTTCATAACATCTGCATCTACTCCTGCAATAGGTCTGTCACCTAGCGGTGCATCAAGGATATAATTCTTCTGTGCAGCAATGAGGATAAACCTCAGATCACGGATCCAATCCGCATCATTGCTACTAAAATCTTTCAACACAATTTTTCTCTAGGAACATATCAAAATAAACATATGAAAGCAACAATGCAAGTTATTGATCTACAACATAATTTGCAAAATACTACCAGGACTAAGAACTCCCACTTAGATAGACATCCTTCTAATCTTCTAAGTGATTACGTGATCCATATCAACTAAACCATAACCGATCATCACGTGAGATGGAGTAGTTTTCAATGGTGAACATCACTATGTTGATCATATCTACTATATGATTCACGCTCGACCTTTCGGTCTCCGTGTTCCGAGGCCATATCTGCATATGCTAGGCTCGTCAAGTTTAACCAGAGTATTCCGCGTGTGCAAAACTGGCTTGTACCCGTTGTAGATGGACGTAGAGCTTATCACACCCGATCATCACGTGGTGTCTGGGCACGACGAACTTTGGCAATGGTGCATACCCAGGGAGAACACTTCTTGATAATTAGTGAGAGATCATCTTAAAATGCTACCGTCAAACTAAGCAAAATAAGATGTATAAAAGATAAACATCATATGCAATCAAAATATGTGACATGATATGGCCATCATCATCTTGCGCCTTTGATCTCCATCTCCAAAGTACTGTCATGATCTCTATCGTCACCGGCATGACACCATGATTTCCATCATCTTGATCTATATCAATGTGTCGTCACACGGTCGTCTCGCCAACTATTGCTCTTGCAACTATTGCTATCGCATGGCGATAAAGTAAAGCAATTATTTGGCGCTTGAATCTTATGCAATATAGAGACAACCATAAGGCTTTTGCCAGTTGCCGATAACTTTAACAAAACATGATCATCTCATACAACAACTTATATCTCATCACGTTTTGACCATATCACATCACAACATGCCCTGCAAAAACAAGTTAGACGTCCTCTACTTTGTTGTTGCAAGTTTTACGTGGCTGCTACGGGCTTAAGCAAGAACCAATCTTACCTACGCATCAAAACCACAACGATAGTTTGTCAAGTTGGTGCTGTTTTAACCTTCGCAAGGACCGGGCGTAGCCACACTCGGTTCAACTAAAGTTGGAGAAACTGTCACCCGCTAGCCACCTTTGTGCAAAGCACGTCGGGAGAACCGGTCTCGCGTAAGCGTACGCGTAATGTCGGTCCGGGCCGCTTCATCCAACAATACCGCCGAACCAAAGTATGACATGCTGGTAAGCAGTATGACTTATATCGCCCACAACTCACTTGTGTTCTACTCGTGCATATAACATCAACACATAAAATCTAGGCTCGGATGCCACTGTTGGGGAACGTAGTAATTTTAAAAATTTCCTACGCACACGCAAGATCATGATGATGCACAGCAACGAGAGGGGAGAGTGTTGTCTACGTACCCACGCAGACCGACTGCGGAAGCGTTGACACAACGTAGAGGAAGTAGTCGTACGTCTTCCCGATCCGACCGATCCAAGCACCGTTACTCCGGTACCTCCGAGTTCTTAGCACACGTATAGCTCGATGACGATCCCCGGGCTCCGATCCAGCAAAGCGTCGGGGAGGAGTTCCGTCAGCACGACGGCGTGGTGACGATCTTGATGTTCTACCGTCGCAGGGCTTCGCCTAAGCACTGCTACAATATAATCGAGGTGGAATATGGTGGCAGGGGGCACCGCACACGGCTAAGAAACGATCTCAATGATCAACTTGTGTGTCTAGAGGTGCCCCCTGCCTCCGTATATAAAGGAGCCAAGGGGGAGGGGGCCGCCGGCCAGGAGGAGGGCGCAGGAGGAGTCCTACTCCTACTCCCCCCCCAATCCTAGTTGGACTAGGATTCCCCGAGGGGGAAAGAGAGAGAGGGGGGCCGGCCACCTCTCCTAGTCCTAATAGGACTAGGGGAGGGGGGAGGCGCGCGGCCACCTTGGGCTGCCCCTTTCTCCTTTCCACTAAAGCCCATTAAGGCCCATATGGCTCCCGGGGGGTTCCGGTAACCTCCCGGTACTCTGGTAAAATCCCGATTTCACCCGGAACACTTCCGATGTCCAAATATAGGCTTCCAATATATCAATCTTTATGTCTCGACCATTTCGAGACTCCTCGTCATGTCTGTGATCACATCCGGGACTCCAAACTAACTTCGGTACATCAAAATGCATAAACTCATAATAACTGTCATCGTAACGTTAAGCGTGCGGACCGTACGGTTCGAGAACAATGTAGACATGACCGAGACACGTCTCCGGTCAATAACCAATAGCAGGACCAGGATGCCCATATTGGCTCCTACATATTCTACGAAGATCTTTATCGGTCAGACCGCATAACAACATACGCTGTTCCCTTTGTCATCGGTATGTTACTTGCCCGAGATTCGATCGTCGGTATCCAATACCTAGTTCAATCTCGTTACCGGCAAGTCTCTTTACTTGTTCCGTAATACATCATCCCGCAACTAACTCATTAGTTGCAATGCTTGCAAGGCTTAAGTGATGTGCATTACCGAGAGGGCCCAGAGATACCTCTCCGACAAGCGGAGTGACAAATCCTAATCTCGAAATACGCTAACCCAACAGGTACCTTTGGAGACACCTGTAGAGCACCTTTATAATCACCCAGTTACGTTGTGATGTTTGGTAGCACACAAAGTGTTCCTCCGGCAAACGGGAGTTGCATAATCTCATAGTCATAGGAACATGTATAAGTCATGAAGAAAGCAATAGCAACATACTAAACGATCGGGTGCTAAGCTAATGGAATGGGTCATGTCAATCAGATCATTCACCTAATGATGTGATCCCGTTAATCAAATAACAACTCTTTGTCCATGGTTAGGAAACATAACCATCTTTGATTAACGAGCTAGTCAAGTAGAGGCATACTAGTGACACTCTGTTTGTCTATGTATTCACACATGTATTATGTTTCCGGTTAATACAATTCTAGCATGAATAATAAACATTTATCATGAAATAAGGAAATAAATAATAACTTTATTATTGCCTCTAGGGCATATTTCCTTCACATTCTTCGTAACACATGTCCACCAAAAACTCCTAATGACAGCAGTGAGCTTAGCAAGATACTTCTTTGTGAACAAAATGTTAGCCATATAATAAACATGAATAGCGAAGAAAACAAAACGACTCAATTCTAGTCTAGCAGCATGGGAAAGCATATTGGGTTTATAAGCAAACAATTTATTCGTAAACTTGTCAAGAGCAAAGCTATAAGCAGCAGTTCTATTTTTGGCAGGAAGAATAAGCGGATGAACAGGATTGGTGAAATTGCTATCCAAGGTAGAAACAGGAAAAACTTGCTTAATCTCCTGAATAGTAGCTTGAGTAACATGAGAACTAAAAAGAATGGCAGATTTGGCCCAGTTTGTAGTTTGACGTGAGATAGAACAAAAGTGATGGATAAGATGAGCCATCGAATTAGCTTCCTGGATAGTGGCTTGACCATAAACCAAGACATCGTCTGCAAACAACAGAGAATGAATAGAAGGGCAATTTGGACCAAGAGAAATTGCCTGAAGATGATTAGCAGCAAGAAGCTTCATTGGGAGCAACAGACAATTCATTCATATCGATAACAAACAAATAAGGAGACATGAGACAGCCTTGACGAATACCTCTAGAAATTTTAAATTTATGCGAAGGCTGCCATTAATAAGCACAATGAAAGTAGGAGACGAAATGCATGCATGTATCAAATTAATGAACTGACCATGCAGCCCTTTACGTGCAAGAGCAGGCAGAATGAAGTTCCATTCTAGTCGATCAAAAGCTTCGACACGATCTATTTTAAGCATGAAAGCATGGTGCTTTCACAACTTAAGAGAGAGCAATATTGGTGTCATTAATTTGATAAGGTAAAATACCGGTTTCATAAAATTTAATCACAAGTTGAGCGACTTCCTCCCCTATCCAATCCCATATGCCGGCAAACAAAATTCAGCATTAATTTGTATAGTCAACAGGAGACAATAGACATTTGAGCAATCCAGAGTTATAGATGTACTCCCTCCGTCCGGAAATACTTGTTGGAGAAATGCATAAAAATAAATGCATCTAGAACTAAAATACATCTAGATACATCCATTCTTCCGACAAGCATTTTGAGACGGGGGGAGTATAAAATATTTGACCTCGTTGTTCCCTGTTTGATGAGCAGCAGCAGCAGCAGCGGAGAGAGAGAGACCAGTCCGGTCCTGTCTCGTTGTCCTTTCTTGCCGGTCTCCCTGATGGACGGACCATGCCATTGTACACCGCACATTGGCCCGGTCCCAACCCAATCTGCCTGGCCGGCCAGTCTTTGAGACGCTGCTGATCCTTGTTGCCTGTTGGTATCCCCGCAGCCGCAGTACACAGCTTTGGCCACTTCTGCGGTTGGGAAAGCTCATCGGGGCCCTTGCCGGAGGGAAAGCCTGAACCTTCCTCTTCCAGCCACTCCGAGCCGGACGGCCTCACGCACGCACGTGATGGACTTTGCCGCCCTCGCCTTCCACCCATTCGTTTCCAAGCCGGACGCTTGGCGGCAACTTGAAAACATCCAATTTCCAATCAATCATGAAAACAAAAACAAAAGGCATTTGCAGCATGAGTGAACTTATTAATTGCCTGGCTAACCATATATTACTTCTAGTTGCCGCCAAGTTTGGGTTGCAACCCTATGTTACTTCTCGGTAGCCAATAAATGACGCTCTCTTTTAAATAAATTAAGAAAAATAAATGACACTATTCTTATTCGAATTCTAGTACATGTTTGCATTTCGAACCGTCCCCCATAGCCGACATAGAGGCGGTTGCGGTTCTGACCCCCGGACGAAAATTGATGCTCCGAGCCATTGTTTGAGTAACCTATTATTAATGTTTCATTTGCGCTGGTGAATTTTGTTGGTTGATTGTACAAAGTCAAGGATAGAGCGCAAAGTTGTGCCGCATGGGGCTCCATGGAGCCTCCTTTTTTGTTTTTGGAAAAACATCAAAAACCTTATTTAAAAGTTTCGAAATTATTTATGTGAAAAGTTGTTTGTGTTCACTACGGATATGTAAAAAAAAAAAGGTTTAATGAAACTATATAATGATGTGTAAGCTACAAAAAAAAATATTCTCGGGCAAACAACAAAATTGGCCCTTCGTACATACATATTTTCTTTTCTTTTTCTGCATGCCAACGTATGAAAGTGTATCATTATAAAATTTCACAAATATATAGTCTACGTGTATAATTCTTCTTTTTAGATGCATACATATGGTCAAGGGTAGCCTTGCACCCTCTAGATGGAGCTTATCCGCATTCTTTGCCGGGATATGGCGGGAGACGATGTAGAGAGGGAGACGCCGCACGGCAGGGTGGGCCAGGGTGGCCTTGTCCAACCAAACGTGCGACCGCTCAAAAATTAAAATAAAAACAAGTCGTGCGCAATTCCTCTTTTTTTTTAAGTTCCATTCCTCATTTTCAGTGAGAGTTGCCTCTCCTAACCAAATTTTCAACGAGAGGAACAATTTGAAAGAAGAAAAGCATTTTCTTTTTTTTTGGCTTAAAAATGGTTTTGGGAGAAACGGGCGGATGCTCTCATATGAGGCGCTCCCCTCGGCCCTGACACCCCCACTACCACCCACCACCCTCCTCTCCCCCCTCTCCCTTTCCAAAGTAGTAGTAGTGTACACAGCCGCTGCTGCGCTAGCTCCTCCTCCCCCCAATCTCTCCGCCGGCGGCTCACCGGAGACGATGCTGCGGAGGAGCTACCGAT
Organism: Triticum dicoccoides; assembly: GCF_002162155.2. Classification (NCBI taxonomy): domain Eukaryota; kingdom Viridiplantae; phylum Streptophyta; class Magnoliopsida; order Poales; family Poaceae; genus Triticum; species Triticum dicoccoides. The sequence goes on from NC_041380.1 coordinate 29,863,565, forward strand.
GGTTGGATGCCCAGCCACGGAAAGTCCCTGTTCGCAGAGCAGTGTTGCCGACCAAGCCGGGTTCCGCCGGGTGCAACCCCACTCTGGCGACGGCGGCGGCTACCCGGCCTCCCGATGGTGGCGTCGTCGTCGAAGCCGCGAGCGCCAAGATCCCGCCGAGCCTCATGCAGAAAGCGACGTGCTTTCATCCGTCGATCTCCAGGCGCCGTCCGCTAGGGTGGCCTTCCACCTTGGCGACTCCTCCACCTCCGAAGTGCCGGGACCCCACTCCGGCTACGGCGGCGGCTACGCGGCCTCCCGATCTTCAAGCGTCGTCCGGTACGGTGGCCTTCCACCTTGGCCACTCCACCGCCGAAGTGCGACCTCGACGTCCACATCGGGAGTTGCCGCCTCCGGCCTCCCCGCTCTCTTGCTGTGCTTCCAGCAGACAGGTCAAGCGACCATGGCTTCACTTCGCCTGCCAGCGGCCAGGGCTGGTCCAATATATTTTTGGGCCCGGGGCGATGTAAAATAATTGTTTTTCATATTAAACTTTTATACTTATTTTAAACTAAGTGTATCATATTACAATTGTAATTAATGTTTTTTATTACTTAGCCACATAAAATGTTTTCAAATAACATTTATATTATTATTTGGTATGCATCTGTAATGTATATAATTGAAAATTTTAATTTTACAAAATGAAAAATTTATGATGTACCAAAACTTTTCTTTATTGTTAAGACAATCTTTCATATTTATTTTTCTAATATTGCATAAACGGTGTAGTGTATACACATTTGCATATACATGTGTGTGTTCATATATCTTTTCATGTTATATTGAATATTATGATAGAGATTTATAAATTATAGACATACCAACAAATATTTTTATAGCAATTTCTAGTGTATATTAGGTGGTCATATTCATGGAAACTTCTAGGGCATAGAAAATGTGGCCTGCATGATAGGTTCAGTAATTCGAAGAACCAAAAATGTTGTTGATTATACTTTTACGCATGATTCGATTACCTAATGTGCTCATCCAGATTCACTTGGTTTAGTTTGGTGCAAATGAGATGCCTAGACGTTTATCAAATTAAAATTTGTGCATTGGTTTAAACATTGAAATCGATATATCATAATTTTCATTATGATACTAAGACATGCATTGTAAAAGAGAGACTAAGAACTCAACTCCGCAGTCGGATTGGTTTGCCTAAGCGTGGTATAACTTATCAGTATGTGGTGTGAACTTATGTTTATGCTAATTGAGGCTCTATTTTATCCATTGAATAATATTCCAGATGTAATGTATACTCTTTTTTTGGAGAGATCTCGCAAGCTTTATTGATTCAGAGACATGTTCATAGGTATAATAGTTAGGTTATGAGGATTGCCCAACCACACATCTCTACCTATGCCTAGATTATATGCATACTTTGCGAGATTGTGAGCCTCCAAATTGAAGTTTCTACACTAAAAAATAAACTTGCAAGAAGAAAAACCAGAACTACAAGCTATTATTTCATGTGTGATTGCTGCGTTCGGTCCACTTGTTCCCCAGTTGATGTCATTAACTACTCCTTCGCAATCGGAAGCCAGAACCACATCATGAACATCCAGATCTTCTGCCAAAGCTAGTCCCTCTCTGCAAGAAAAGGTTTCTAAGACCGTTGGATCAATGACACCTTCGTAGAACACTGCCGAAGACCCCAGGTAGTTGCCATTCTCATCTCGACATAGTGCAGCCACAGCTTCGCCCTTCTGCTCCGAGCTACTGCTCCATCAACGTTCACTTTGACAGTGTCGGTTCCCGAAGCGAGCCAGCGTTGAGTCCTGGCCGCCCGTGCTGACATGCTCACCGTCATGTTCACCTTAGGAATATGTTGCAAGTCCGCAAGGAAGTTGTTCATAAAAGAAATAGTTTGGTGCGGCGCTTGAAAGATTGCCTCGTACACAACTTTTCGCCGAGCATACCAAATCGCTCAAAGTGTGACAACCATTGTTGTAAACTTGGAGTGATCCATCCTATTGTATAATTCAAACAGCCATCTCTTTGCACTTGGTTCTTCTAGTTCTGCCATCGCTAGCAGTACATCTGCATCCGATAGTGCCCACACACACCTCGACATCGTACAGGAGATCAAAGCGTGCCGCCACGAGTCTTGGCATCCACACAAAGGACATGTGCCCTGGGTTGCCATATTCCTGTGGTGTAACACATCCGTGGTATGCAGCAAATGCTGTGCCAAACGCCAGATGAATAGTTTGATCTTCGAGAGTATAGGTATATTCCAAAGTGCCGACCAGGCTTTTCCTTCCTCCTGGCTGCAGATGATCCCGATCTGCCCTCTAGCCACTCCTCTCGCTGCAGTTTTGTGCTTACCAAAAATCTTACTAGTGTAAGTTTTAGTTGGGCCCCTCCCCTCTTGGGGCCCGGGGCGGTCGCCCCTTTTGCCCGGCCTATGGGCCGGCCCTGCCAGCGGCGACATCTCCCTCGCAGGCTGCTCCAAGGAAGAGGAAGTCCCGCCAGCAAAAGACACGACCTTTTCTCATCCTCGAGTTGAAAGGTACTGCACTTTCATGGTCTCTCGTTTGCGCTCAATCGGTTCCACACCAGTGGGAAATTTGTGTCATTTCTAATGGAAAAATGACACTGCATCTTCCAGGATTGTTTTTGTGCGTGTGCTCACTGTCATGTTATTTCTGTCCCCAAATTAATGTGCCATATACCTACAGCACAAACATTGTATTTTCGAAGTAGTTGTATTTTATTTGCGGTGCCATCATGATAATGATCTCCTTATGTTGATTGTTGCAGAAAGGTGAACACCCAGCTGATTCCTCTTGCGAGTCATGATACATTTGATGAACACCCAGGGCCATACAATGGCAGTGTTCAGAGACAAATGCAGGCGTTTGGGGTGCATGGCAGTGGCAGAGCCAGGATTTCCGACATGGGTATGCATGGTAAAAGAAATTTGCTTCACAACATTGTAAGAAATAGAAAAGTTCATAATAATTACAGCGAAACTATAAATTATTACTTGTAGCAACAGTGTATCCAATAATTCAGTTACATTGCAGCAAGGAGAATCAAAATTTAACTCTACGATCACCCTTTTGGAAGCGAGAAATGATGGTGTCTTCCTTTACTTGCCTGAAGAATTTACGCTCAAGAAAAGTAACCAAGCAATCATTCAAATATTGCTCCCCCATTTTGGCTCTTAACTTATTCTTCACACAATTCATCAAAGAGAACACCCTCTCAACACTAGCAGTCGCCACCGGCAGAATTAAGACCAACTTGAGAAGCTTGTAAACAATGGCATATGATATGTTCTTCTTTGTCTCCACAAGCTTGGCTGAAAGTTGGGCAATATTCGTCACCTTTCTAAATCTTTCATCTCTACGCATATCAGCAATAAACATTGACAATTCATAAGGAAGTTTCAATATTTCCGTCTTTGAGAAATCCTTAGGATAAAAGTGGGCAAGCTTGACCAACTTCTCTTGATCATAAGCAGCAAATGAATCAACAGGATTGAATGATGCCATACAGACAAGTAATTCGGTGTTTACCTCATCAAACCTATTGTTGAGCTCTTGAAGTTGCCTATCAATGAGACCCCAAAACATATCAATACGAAAGCGATGGAGATTCTTTACTTTCTTGAAGAACTTATTAGATTGCAGAGCTGACTTATAGAATCCATCCATGTCGGGCACTTTGATCTTATGCTTCAGACAAAAAGACTTGACCTTTTCTAGAAATAATTCCCACCCACTATCTTCTCGCAGGTTCAACAACTGTTGCTTAGTGAGAGAAATTAGATCAATAGCATTCACAATATCTTGATCCCTCCTTTGCAAAGCTTGTCTCAAGCCATCTGTGTACCCAAATAGTTCTTCCATCAAGTGCAACATGAAAACAAACTCAAATGACTCAAATGATCTCAATATAGTTTGAGCTCCAATACCCTCAGCACTGTTATACTCTTTTCCAATCCTTTTGAGAACTTTCTGGATTGAAGGGTACAAAGAAAGAACATGTGACACGGTTTTAGAGTGGGATCCCCAACGGGTTTCACATGGTCTTCCCAAACCCATCTCATGGTTTTGCCCTTTGCCGGTTTCAATTTCATCTAACTGCAATGCTTCAATAAGATAATCAGCTCGAGCTTCTTGAAACATTTGTATCTTTTTGCAAGACAAACCCAGGACATTCAACAAAGATGAAAGTTGTTGAAAGAATGAAAAGCAGTCACCATTCTCTTTGGCAACAGCAACAAGAGTTAACTGAAGTTGATGGGCAAAGCAATGAACATAATAAGCAGAAGGAGACTCGTCCATAATTAATTTCTTCAAACCATTAGCCTTACCCTTCATGTTGCTGGCCCCGTCGTATCCCTGTCCACGAACCATAGAAAAACTCAAAGAATTTTCCATCAATAGTTTCTCAATTGCCTTTTTAAGTGTCAGAGAGGTAGTGTCCTCAACATGGACAATTCCAAGAAATCTCTCAACCGGCCATCCAATTTTGTCAACATAACGCAATCAAAGAGCCAATTCTTCCCGTTGGTACACATCACTAGATTCATCGGCAAGTATGGCAAAATATTCTTCACCAAGATCTTTCATGATGAGACTAGTTGTCTCTTTAGCACAACAATTGATGAGTTCTAACTGTATATCATGGCATGTCATTTTACAGTTCTTTGGAGCATTTCTTAGAACCACTTTGTCGACATCTTCAAACCTTTCTGCTAGATGATTTAAAAGCTCAAGAAAATTTCCCTTGTTAAGTGATTCTTCACTTTCATCATGACCGCGAAAAGCCAAGCCTTGCTTCAAAAGAAATCTGAGACAGTAAATAGAATAACCTAGTCGAGAAATATATCGAGCCTTGGCTTGTTTGGAAGTTGAAGCCATAGACTGCCTAATTGATGCATCGGGCTTAATGAACAAATCATATTTCTCTTGAGCTTCACAATGAGCACTAGTGAGAGAACCAGAATGTTTTTCACACCTATTTTTCATCATGTTCCAATTTCTGAACCCTCCTTTCACAAAAGCATCACCACCTTTATGTTTAGTTTTATCCTTGAACAAGTAACAAACAAAGCAAAACACCGCATCTAGTTTAACACTATACTCAAGCCATTCGTATGTGTCAAACCAATGAGCTGAAAAGCGACGGTTATTACCTCCAATTTTTGTTACTTTGAATTGATGTTTCTTTGGTTGACAAGCCCCCATTGCAATGTATCTCCTTCTCACCAAGTCTTGATCATTGACGTCATAGTTCATGATGGGAATCCTCTTCCCGGGATCAGGTTCAAGTACATACACTGCTTCATCATCAAATTCTTCATCTTCTACATCTGGCGAACCTATCTCCGGTTCCATGCCACTGTTGTTATTTGTCTGCACTAGTGCCAACTGTAGTTCGTTGGAAGGTGGGTTACAAACATTTTGATCTTGATCTTGGTTTTCAGCATCGATAGATACCGATGTTGGTGTTGATGTTGAACTTATCTTCGGCGCCTTCGAAGCAGCTCTGTCCCACAAACGCTTCAAATCACCGCCCTGCTTGTTCTTCATATTTCACACCTATACAAAAAAACATGTTAGATACTGATGGCAGTATACTGGCATGGTGGGCAGTCTCACAAATTCAAATATTCATAATTCAGAAATTTATATGCATGAGATTCACCTTGTTTTCCCTGTACTGCTTCACAAGTTTTCTAGCAAGCCAATGCAAACCCACGCTCAAAATTGACAGGATGCTACAATAGGTCAATCAAAAGAAAATTAGGGAGTGAAAATAATCATCTCTTCTTAACTAACAAATCGGAGAAATCAAGATTGAACACTCACTGACTCGTAAAAAACAAGAGGAATCAGTGTCGGTGCCTGATGTGTGTGCGCCCTGCACCGGTGCTGCCGCCGCGGCCGCCGTTTCTCAATTGGAGGCGAAGCAGCGAACAGGCACGAGGAGATCGATCTGCTAGATCCAAGATAGCAGATTGGCGACGCGGCCGATGTGCGTCAGAGGCGGCGGAGGAGGCGCAGCGCTGCGCAGCGGCGGTTGAATCAAAGGATCGAGGCGACACGTTCCAGGTCGACCTGTCTCCTCGGCTTCGTCAATCGGCCAGCCGCATCATTAAACCTCAACGATAAGGCCCAGTAGCGCTAGCTAGCAATGTAGCAGCCCAATATTGGCCCAAGTGGCGCTGGAATCTTTCTCTTCTTCGTTTCTCTCCTCTGTACGTACAAAAAGATTGCCATATGTGATATAAAGGTATATACACTACCAGAATCGCGACTAAGTCTGTGAGCCAACTTATATTCCTGTCAGCCCCACGTAAGCTCACAGGAAAGTACCGTTTTACTGTAGGTCGGGCTGTAGCCGACAGGTTTTTGCACTATATTCCTGTAGGCTTTGAGTAAACGCACAGGAAGAATATATCCCTGTGGGTCGAGGCCCACAGAAACAGCTTTCGGCCCTTCGCGCCCTCGGGCTCTCACTTCGCGCCACCGAATTTCATTGCTCGCGCATTTTTAGCCGAGGCCCATCCATTTTTTCTATTTTCCTGTGTGTTTGGGCTCACAGAATTAGGCCCAGTACAAAATGAGAGGGCTAACAGAACCCTCTCGATCCCTAGTTCAGTCTCCAGAACCCTCGATCCCCAATTCAGTCTCCTGCCACTCCACCGCCGCCGCCACCATCGCCCTGTCCAACGCCACCATCGTCCGGTCCACTGCCGCCTCCACCATCGTCCGGTCCATCGCCGCAGCCGCCGCCAGACCATCCTCCAGTCCACCGCCGCTGCTGCCTCCCCTTCCCGCGGAAGGCCGTTCTTCCGCCCGCATCTGCCTCACCACCGGCGTAGCGCTGGTCTCCACCTCGCCACCCGCCGGAGCACCAGCACCCGCCTCCCCACCGAGCTCCCGTACTAGTCCCCCCATTCGACTTTACACATCTTCACCTCTGGCTGTCCGTACTCCTCTGCTCGCTGCATCACAAGCCCTCTGTCTTCTTATCTCTGGTAATATATCACCTCCTTTTCCTGGATCTAAGATTTGCTTGCTCTATTTCTTGTGTAGCGTTTAAGCTTAGTTGAAACTATTTTAGGCACGTCTGATTAGTATACGGTTGATTTGAACAGATTAGTTTTTGTTGTTCTTAGATGTATGTTGTAGCGTCTGTAGCAACCTCACTGAACAGCTAACATGTTGTAGCTTCTGTACATGACCATATAAGTGTTTATTTTTTCTAGGTTGTAGCTTCTATGACATCTACCTGCTATCTATTTTATTCTAGTAAAGTGAATTTAACACGTATAATTTTCCAGAAACATCGGCAAACAGCTAGGGGAGTTGGCTAGCCACCCTTTTCGACGCCGTAATTTCCCAGCTTGAACAAGTATATTGGTAAGTTATAGCTTTGAGCTCTTAAATTTATGTCTGAAACAATTGTCTTTTTGTGAATTGTTATTTGTGCTGCTGCCCTTTAGTATGCTATTATTTTTCTCAAATATCCCCATTTCTGTGAATTTTATTTCAGTATGAATTCTTGGTTAAATAATGGAGAACCGTGATTGGATGTATAGTGGATGGGTGTTTGGTCAAGTCCCTTCTAATATATGGCTTGAAGAAACTGCATGATTTATAGACCGGGCCTTCTCTTCCGTAGCTGAAGGTGGTAAAATTAAGTGTCCATGCGCCAAATGTCGGAATTATTTTCCGCAAGAAAGGCACATTGTAGAGAAACACTTGTATAAACATGGGTATAAGCCAAATTACAAAACCTGGACAGAACATGATGAGAGTTTTGTAGCTGCTGCTGATGGATCTGTCCCTTTAGTACATCATCAAGAGGGCTGTAATGAAACTGATCGAATGGACAATATGTTGGTTGACTTAGGTGGTAGCCATCCTCCACCGGTTACTGAGGAGCCAACCTCCTCTGCCAAGGCTTTTTATAGGATGGTCAGTAGTGCCGATGAATTGGTACATGAGAATACAAAACACACACGTCTTTCTGCTGTAGCTCGCTTGCTGGCTATGAAATCACAATACAACATGTCCATTGCACATTTTGATGATACCTTAAAAATAATCCATGAACTTTTGCCTCCTGAATCTAATTTGTCCGAAGACTTCTACCAATCCAAGAAACTCTTAGAAGGTCTTGGTATGCCATATGTTAAAATAGATGTGTACAAAAATAATTGCATGTTGTATTACAAAGATAACAAACATAAAGAGAAGTGTGACTTTTGTGGCACATCTCGTTACGAGGAAGGCCAAAAGAAAATACCACGTAAAGTTTTGCGGTACCTCCCTCTAAAAGATAGATTGCAAAGGTTGTATGCCAATGAGGACACCGCAAAGCTTATGCGTTCTCACACTCCTTCCGGGTCTGATAAGATGGTCCACCCACGTGATGGTGAGGCTTGGAAAGATTTTGATAAGGATTTTCCAGAATTCTCATGTGATCCGAGAAGTGTGCGACTTGTCATAGCTACAGATGGTTTTACACCATATAGTTTGGCTACTGCTCCATACACGTGTTGGCCAGTGTTTGTAGCTCCGTTAAACCTCCCCCCTGGTTTTCTCTTAAAGCCAGAGTTTATATTTCTTAGTCTTGTGATACCTGGTCCAGAACATCCTGGAAAGAATTTGGGCATTGTAATGCAACCATTAGCAGATGAGCTTATGGAACTGTGGCTGGGGGTTAATACATGGGATGCCTCTGTGAAGAGAAACTTTTTAATGAAAGCAGCTTTTCTATGGTCAGTCCATGATTTCCCTGCTTTTGGTATGTTTGCTGGGTGGAGCACTCATGGGAAGCTAGCTTGCCCAGAATGCTTGAGTGATTCAAAATCATTTACACTTCCGCATGGGCGTAAGGCTTGCTGGTTTGATTGCCATAGGCGCTTTCTACCTCCTGACCATGAGTTCAGAACCCAAGCCAATTCGTTTAGAAAGGATACAATAGTGCTTGAGGGGCCACCAAGGCGTTTGACAGGGGAGGAAGTGCGAGCTCACATGGTTGCAAATGTATATGACACAGATAACTATAATAAATCGCACAACTGGACCCACATAAGCTGCTTTTGGGATCTTCCATACTTTGATAAACTGAAGCTTAGGCACAACATCGATGTGATGCACAATGAGAAAAATGTAGGAGAAGCTATATGGAACACATGCTTTGACATTCCTAATAAAACTAAAGATAATGTGAAGGCAAGAAAAGATCTAGAAGAAATATGCCATCGCCCTAAGCAGCATTTGCATTTGAAGGACAATGGGAAGTGGTTCAAGCCAAGGGCACCGTTTGTCATTGAGAAAGATGATAGGTTAACCATTCTTAAATGGTTTAAAGAGCTGAAATTTACCGATGGATATGCAGCGGGTTTTAAAAGAGGAGTTAGCTTCCAGCAAAGGAAGATTTTTGGGCTTAAAAGTCATGATTACCATATCTTCATGGAACGGCTGCTACCAGTTGCATTTCGTGGCTTCATTCCGGAGTGGTACGATTACTATCATGATTCGACTCTAGATTTTCAGCAGCGGACAGCCGCAGATCGTGTGAAGGAAGAGTTTTGGGTAAGTACAATTTTTTTGGAGCAATTGCAATTATTATTATACATATCTTTGTATTGCTGTAAAAGTCTGATCTGTAAATTTCTGAACATGTAGAACTTGTTTGAGCTGCATGTGGATGACGAGGAAGATGACAATGCCCGAATCCAAATTGAGCAAGAGGCTAACCGGATTATTGACACATATGCAAGGAAAAAGGTGAAAGACATGTTGTACCAACTTCGTGTGGATGCTGTGAAGCTTTACTATGAGAATCAAGGAGAGAAGCTTGATGACTCGATGGCTTGTGCAAGAGAACTCGAATATGAGCAATACCTCCAGAGTAGGATACCATGGTGCAAGGAAGTTGCATGGCCTGGACTATGTCGTTATTGGACATCAAAGGAATACAAGACCAACAGGGGGAGGGGACGAGAAGCTCGCTTGAAATCTGAGGATATTGCTCAAAACCGATGGGGCTATTAAGAAAGCAGATATTAAATCAGCAGCTAGAAAAAGAAATGCTAGTGCATCAATTTCGCTCACATTCGAGAGAAGGAACAACTCAGGCGTGTTAATGAAGAAAATGCAGAACTCAGGCGTGCTAAGGAGATGCTACAGCAGAAAGTAGATATGCATGGGCAGCTCATAACTGTATGTACAAATTCATGCCCACATTCTAAAGCAATGGATCTTAACTTCTCAAATATCAACTCTAGTAACATTTCTTCTTTGTTTGCAGGCACTTTTCAAGGAGATAGGAAAAGAGTTGCCGGCTCATATACTACATATACTAAGCCATGGAGCTGTTTCGCAACCAGAAGTAAGTGTATGAGAAACTTGAAGTTGTATATATCATATGGATGAATGTGTGATGTCCACTACTCAACTTAGTTTTGTGCGTTCCTTCTGACATGTCTATGTTGATGTGGCTGCAATATCAACACTGTGTTGCATATGAGATTGTTTTTCATGTTTTGTATCAATTTGTTTGGATGTTTGCATCTGTGAGCTTGTCTATTCTCACAAGATTCTTTAGCTGTTGTGCCCAATTTCCGTATAAATAATGCTTGTCATGCTTAAGGTCCATCTGATTGGAACTTGAAAGTAGCCTAGACAAAATCAGTTCTTGGTGCCAAGCATTAATCAATAAATGGATATTATTTGGTTCATTTGGTTATGTTGTCTCCACTTGTTATCCAACAAAGTATTGTATTTTTATTGTTCTAAATCAGATTAAATAACAATTAGGTTACTTCTTGATTCAGGGGACAAATAACTCATCTCAAGCCGGCTCGCAAGCGGTTGATGGCAACAATGATGTCATGGAGTCAAGCGAGGAGGATGAAGCCGCTGGGAATGTCGGCGATCAGACCGTTGACGCAGCCAACCATGGCGGAAACTGATTGCTCAATCAACATGATAACATCAGACTATATGTGGTCGTAATATGCTCTTTTGTGGACTTGTGTATCTGGTATGGCTTAGGAATGAGAACTAAGATCTGGTGGTAGTTGCAAGCCGGCGTATTTTGCTAGTATTGTTGTAGTTGGCAGATCCTTTTGTGGATGGTACCTTTGTAGCCTTGTAGTGTATGTATGGAACTGATGTTGATACATCTGGTGGTAGTTGCAAGCCGGTGTATTTTGCTAGTATTATTGTAGTTAGCAGATCCTTTTGTGGATGGTACCTTTGTAGCCTTGTAGTGTAATTATATACGTATGGAACTGATGATGCTATATGAAGTTTGATGTTGTCATATAAATATATTCTCATATGGTTTCTGTGAAATAATGCAACATTTGTAGAACCTGGGTTAAGCACATTGCTTTTGTGGTAGGAATATGAAATAAAAAATCAACATCATGATGTAACCGTGACGGCCAACGGCTCACAGGAATGAGCGCGTGCTGCAGCAACCTAGTATAATTTTCCTGTCGGTTGAACCTACAGGTATAAGTCCTTCCTGACGGTCTTTCCTGACAGGTGGACGACAGGAATATGTATTTTCCGGGAAGCATAAATCTGACGCAACATTTCTTTCCTGTGCGCCAACCGTCAGGGATAACCGACAGCATTAATATTCCTGTGGGCCGTCCGTCAGGCATACTCATTCATTCCTGGCAGGCTATGGCTGTGGGTTGTTCCTGTCGGTTGGCCGACAGGAATTATATTCCTGACGGCCATATTTCTTTTCCTGACAGCTACTAGCCCACACGCTTGGTCACGTTTCTGGTAGTGATAGGAGCTTATATACTGATTTTTTTTGCAAAAAAGATACAGGACTACGGTCTACGAGTTGGACCAAATAAAGGAAAAGGGCACTATCGTGGGGAATGTGATGGTTCATACAACAAGAACACGGGCTTAGCCAAAATAACAGCAATAATATGCCTTAATGATCAAATTGTTTGCTGCGCTGTTTGCTATGACATTGCATGTAAAGATTCTGTGCACGCAGAGGGCCTTGCCATGTCCTATCTTCTCAAGATAGGAGCTCCTTTCAAAAAGCTGCAAGTTTTATCAGATTGCGAAGTCGTTATCAATACAATAAAAGGATTGAAGCAAGTTGGTCCTTCTGATGCACACTATGAAACCTTTATGTAACTACGGATTTTGGCAGCACAATACGAGGAGCTTATACCAAGATTAGAAACTAGAGAGAAACTGAGTTTTGCTGATAGTCTTTTAAGAGAGAAATCACAACCAAAGTACACGCTTGAGTATGTGAAAGACATGTTGGAGAGGTGGGCGCCACCCTTGAGAGGATCCCCGGTGTTCATGGTTGGTGACCGTCCAACGACAGCGATAAAGAAACTATAGGTGCACATCTCTCTACTCTTATGATTATCTCTCCCATTGAAAAACTGAATGCAAACTAACTTTTGGTGTTCACAACTCTTCAATTGCAGCAAGCAATACGATTATCCTGGAAGAGTTTCAAAACAACTGTTATTGTGAGGTTGAGAAAGATACCGATAAGCTATCTGCTCTATTTCACATAATATCAGCTCTTGGGGCCTACGACATCCAACTGATTGTCAACGACTTGGAAACAAGGCCTGAGCTGAAACAACAGTTCATTGAAATGTTTGGGCCTTGCGAGGTATCCTGGAAGGATGGGCGGCGGTACTTCTTGAAAGTACCAAGGCCAGCACTGTATTCATATATTCTGCCAAAGATGCGTCTGTTTGTTGTCTTCGATGCAGCAGATGCAAAGGACTGCCACATGGGTGATGACGATATCTTTGTGGTGCTGTTGTCAACCCCGAACGAAAGGGCGCTCATGAATGAGCTGAGCATCGAGTTGTTCAGCCCAATTAGCTATGTGTCGTTTCACAGATGTGAGTTTATATCAACATCCCAAATACAACAACAATTGTGGAGGTGTGAGAGGTTTACGCTAACTTACATTTTCCTGCGTAGACACAAATGCTAACCAAAAGGGCTCACGAATCACAGAAGAACAGAAAAAAGAGGAATCATCTGGACATCTGGTGAGTATCAAACAACTTCTTTTGAATTATTTGCATGTTTGACAAAAACCATATCTGTAGCATTCTCCCTATGTTCCAAAATAGAGTAGTCGTTTTCTTTTCTTTTAAAGATGAGCTTACTAGTTCACAAAGTTGCTCCTTTTCCAAGCCTCCCTTCTCACATCTTCACCAGGAGACAAAGATGCCCCCTCCAACTCTTACTGCAACCTTATTGCAACTAACTTAGGCCTACCCTTTGTCCAAACTGAAATCCACTCAATGCAGGTGGATTTTGTTCCAACCACTATCCTAGCTTCTCCATGCTTCACAACGAAACACTCCTTTTGCCTAGAAAAAACAACAATGAACAGTTACTATGGAGTATGGACTGACTTAATTGAATCAGTAATACTTGGTAGCAGTCACCACTCACCAGTACTGGATTGGTTTCAAAACAAGCCAAAAGCGTGGTGCTTAGTTAACTTAACCTGTATAACTCTGTTGTTAAGTAGAAACAATGTATGTACTAGCCGCAACTTGTGCTCTGCTTTTCATGTGAAGCTCATATTTGCTAATTTTGCAGTAGTAGCAGCTTCAAGAACTTTGTGGTTCAGGTGAACCTTTGAGACAGGGTTGTAATTCAGCGAGTGCACGCCGAACACTTCATGTTGCAATTTTTGATTCAATCAAGACCAACTTCATGTCGCAATCTTTGATTCAGTCAAGACCAACTTCATGTCGCAATCTTTGAGAAAGTGTTGTAATTCAGCAAGTGCACGCCAAACACTTGTAGTTACCATTCTCATCTTATGAATTCAACATGTAAACCCCCTCTCTAAATTTGCACTATTTCCAGCATTTGTTTCCTTAATAGTTGTGGCAACTACCTCCCTTGGCCAAGTTGGATCACTATTTCTTCTTCAGAAGTATACATGTGGCTAAGTATTTACGGTTATTTGTTTGAATAGTGTCCATGAAATGAGTGCACAACAGTAGTGGGCAGCACAATTATAATGTAGTATAATATAGCTCTCATAGTGAAATTTGTGGCCAGGCAGAACCTTGTCAGCTACTCCCTCCGTCCGGAAATACTTGTCATCAAAATGGACAAAAAAGGATGTATCTAGAACTAAAATACATCTAGATACATCCCCTTTTATTCATTTTGATGACAAGTATTTCCGGACGGAGGGAGTACGTACTAGACATGATACGCTCAGGAAGGGGTAGCTCAAGGTCTAAAGTGTCATTTATTAATTTAGCCTAATACTCACCCAGGCTAACTTGTGTTTAACTTAGCTTGGGATGAACTCTTCCCTAATACTCACCTCCCTTCTCTTTCGCGGTCTGCCTCGGATCATGTGCCAATTCTGGTTTATGCTTCATAACAAATGTGAAATCACTAGTTAAGGAGTATCCCCCGCAAAGGTCAGTCGTGGCGGGGGGTCTCCCGGCGCGACAAGTGTCATGTTGTCGAGGTTCGGTAGACTTTTCCGGGGCTCTTCGCATTCGACACTTGCCGCGCGGGCAGGAGCTCCACCGTGATTCCCAGTTTCTGGTTTTTGCTTTCTAGTTTTCCCTTTTACACTTTAGTCCTATTTTTAAGGTTCTCTATTGTAACTTTTGATTTATTTCTCAGATATGTCTTCCTCTCGTGTCGCTGTCACCGCCGCTCTGGTTCCGTCGTGTGTTTGCCCCATGCTAGGCCTGCTTACTCGCCGCGTCTGCCTGTCTACGGCTACCCTTACTCATCGACGGTAATCGTGTTCCCTTATTCCTTGGTTTTCCCTTTTCTTCATTTTATTTCCGGAAAATGGAGTTTTATGTGATA
>NC_041380.1:29878866-29924763 GCF_002162155.2 Triticum dicoccoides
CTTTTAACACTATCAAATGTCAACTTTCAACTCAATTGTGCAATCAGTTCTTAATAGTCACTGTTAAGAATAGAAGCAATTCTTTGAAATAGGAAATATAAAAAATGAAAAGAATCAGAGTAATGTTTGGTGTGCCAAAAAAGGCGAGCATAGTGGTTTTCAAATACAAAGCAGGAATTAAACTTTCTTCAACTTACGGACGAGTAATTAATAATACAAGTTGTTGTTTTCTCTCACAAGTGCTTAGCAGAAGCAGTATGCAATTTTGCCGCTAAGTATACAAATTTCATATAGAGCCTTGGCATGAAAACTATATGCAAAGTTAAAGACTGTTTTCTACTAGGATATATACATAAAATTGGGCACTTTTGACAGATACTAACCCACAACAACTCCAATGAAAAAGGATTATGGGGGCTTTGTCGCATGTATTCTACTACAGTGTTAGTGTTACATATTTTATTTCACAGTATTTAAATCAGGATGGATCATATGCTATGACGAATTCCTGAAGCTCATACCTTTAAATACAAATAATTTTTTTTACTCTGCACAAAAAAATTAGAGATTTCGAGGGGAAATAAAGATTTTTTTTTGCGGGGTGGAGGGGAAATAAAGATTTAGTGGGCATGATAAAAGACGAACCATGAGTCAAGAGTTTTGGACGCTTCTAAGTGCCCTGCGCATCATGCAAAGAGATCCTAAAGTTACCATCCAGGACCACGTCATTAAGGAAGATGATACTCAAATCACCAGCCTTGAGCGAGTACTGGGAGATCATCCTGTGTAAATTTCCTGCACACATCTTTGCAAATAGAACATAGAGCAAGGATCCAAGAAAGAGAAGAGAGGACATTCAACTACCTTCGGTATCTCGATCCAGATCCAGAAGGAGGAGAGAGGTCAGGGATCTCGATTTCTGCTGCTTCTTCTACTGATTAATGGCGTCCACTAGGGGGTGGGAGGGGAGGGGAGCGGGGATGGGGCGGGGGTTAAATAAGTACTCCCTTCTTTCCATAACTTAGTGCATATATATAGATTTATATCAAACTTAGTCAAATTTACAAACTTTGATCAAGTTAAGTTCAAAAAAAATGGGCCAAGTTTATAGAGAAAATAATTTATATCAACAATATCAAATGTATACAATACGACAGTATGTCTTATGATGTATCTAAGCATACGTATTTCGTATTCTAAATGTATATATTTTTTCTCTACAAACTTGGCCAAAGTTTATAAAGTTTGACTTTAAAAAAAAATTATATATGCTCTGCATTATGGAAGAGAGGTAGTATTAGATAGACACAATAAATGAGAGTAGGGATGCGTTCGGTTACCTGCATCGTTTTTTGCCACGTTGTATACTTGTCCCAACTGGGCCTGGCTGAGCATATGCACGCAAAAAACCAACAGCTGCATGTTGATTGGCTGCCTGCATCCCCTCTAGCCTACATGTGCCAAAACCAAAGGCCTGTTGTTTGGTTGTGGACTTGTTTGAGGCTGAACACAAGTCCGGTTGTTTGGTTACATCCAGGACAGTTGTGTGGTAATCTCCTCCTCGATATGGTGAGGTTACCAGAGGCACACATGAAGAACTAAGACCTAAACTAGAGCAACAGAATAAACTTAGGCACAAATACAAGTTTTAAGCCAATATAGTACGCTAAGTTTTAAACGAAACCCAAGTCTTAAACCAACAACCAACAAGGAACGGGCAACAGGAGCTCAGGCGGTTGTCGTGCTCCTTGCACTTGGTGACCAACTCCACGCCGTTGTCGTTGAAAATGATCACCTTCATGGTGCCGGGGGTCGGCAGCTTGAATGTCAGCATGTACCTGATCATGATCTGATGAACGGCGGCGAAAGTGGCCCAACCCTGATCAAGGGTGACCATGCCGCTGATTACCCTCATCGTCACCCTCCATGCGTTGCTGGTGTTTGTCTTGAGCTTGAACTCTGTAAGGACAGCTGGGAAGTACTTCGTGAACTCCAAAGGCAATGGCAGACTCTCCAGCTTTGGAGCAAGGATAACGTTGCAGAAGTGGCTTGGTCCCGACTCCTGATGGTAGTGGTCATAGTTTCCTCCGATTGGCGCTTGGGTGTGTAGGGGAACGTTGCAGAAAACAAAAAAATTTCCTACATTTCACCAAGATCAATCTATGGAGTCAACTAGCAACGAGAGGAGAGTGCATCTACATACCCTTGTAGATCGTGAGCGGAAGCGTTCAAGAGAACGGGGATGATGGAGTCGTACTCGCCGTGATCCAAATCACCGATGACCAAGTGCCGAACGGACGGCACCTCCGCGTTCAACACACGTACGGAGCGGATGACGTCTCCTCCTTCTTGATCCAGCAAGGGGGAAGGAGAGGTTGATGAAGATCCAGCAGCACGACGGCGTGGTGATGGATGCAACAGTGATCGCAGCAGGGCTTCGCCGAGCTTCTGCGAGAGGGAGAGGTGTAGCAGGGGAGAGGGAGGCGCCAAGACTTGAGGTGTTGCTGCCCTCTCGCCCCCCTTTTATATAGGCCCCCTAGGGGGGTGCGCCGGCCCTAGGAGATGGGATCTCCTGGGGGGAGGGGGGGCGGCGGCCAAGGGGGTGGAGTACCCCCCAAGGCAAGTGGAGGCGCCCCCTCCCCTAGGGTTCCCAACCCTAGGCGCATGGGAGGGCCCAAGGGAGGCGCACCAGCCCACCAGGGGCTGGTTCCCCTCTCCACTTCAGCCCATGGGGCCCTCCGGGATGGGTGGCCCCTCCCGGTGGACCCCCGGGACCCTTCCGGTGGTCCCGATACAATACCTGTGACCCCCGAAACTCTCCCGATGGCCGAAACTGCACTTCCTATATATAATTCTTCACCTCCGGACCATTCCGGAACTCCTCGTGACGTCCGGGATCTCATCCGGGACTCCGAACAACTTTCGGGTTACTGCATACTCATATCTCTACAACCCTAGCGTCACCGAACCTTAAGTGTGTAGACCCTACGGGTTCGGGAGACACGTAGACATGACCGAGACGGCTCTCCGGTCAATAACCAACAGCGGGATCTGGATACCCATGTTGGCTCCCACATGCTCCTCGATGATCTCATCGGATGAACCACGATGTGAGGACTTAATCAATCCCGTATACAATTTCCTTTGTCAATCGGTACGTTACTTGCCCGAGACAGATCGTCGGTATCCCAATACCTCGTTCAGTCTCGTTACCGGCAAGTCACTTTACTCGTACCGTAATGCATGATCCCATGATCAACCACTTGATCACTTTGAGCTCATTGTGATGATGCATTACCGAGTGGGCCCAGAGATACCTCTCCGTCATACGGAGTGACAAATCCCAGTCTCGATTCGTGCCAACCCAACAGACACTTTCGGAGATACCTGTAATGTACCTTTATAGTCACCCAGTTACGTTGTGACGTTTGGCACACCCAAGGCACTCCTACGGTATCCGGGAGTTGCACAATCTCATGGTCTAAGGAAATGATACTTGACACTCAGAAAAGCTACAACAAACGAACTACACGATCTTTGAGCTAAGCTTAGGATTGGGTCTTGTCCATCACATCATTCTCCTAATGATGTGATCCCGTTATCAATGACATCCAATGTCCATAGTCAGGAAACCATGACTATCTTTTGATCAACGAGCTAGTCAACTAGAGGCTCACTAGGGACGTGTTGTGGTCTATGTGTTCACACATGTATTACGATTTCTGGATAACACAATTATAGCATGAACAATAGACAATTATCATGAACAAAGAAATATAATAATAACCATTTTATTATTGCCTCTAGGGCATATTTCCAACAGTCTCCCACTTGCACTAGAGTCAATATTCTAGTTACATTGTGATGAATCGAACACCCATGCAGTTCTGGTGTTGATCATGTTTTGCTCTAGGGAGAGGTTTAGTCAACGGATCTGCTACATTCAGGTCCGTATGTACTTTACAAATCTCTATGTCTCCATTTTGAACACTTTCACGAATGGAGTTGAAGCGACGCTTGATATGCCTGGTCTTCCTGTGAAACCTGGGCTCCTTGGCAAGGGCAATAGCTCCAGTGTTGTCACAGAAGAGAGTCATCGGGCCCGACGCATTGGGTATGACTCCTAGGCCGATAATGAACTCCTTCACCCAGACTGCTTCTTGTGCTGCCTCCGAGGCTGCCATGTACTCCGCTTCACATGTAGATCCCGCCACAACGCTTTGCTTGCAACTGCACCAGCTTACTACCCCACCATTCAAAATATACACATATCCGGTTTGTGACTTAGAGTCATCCAGATCTGTGTCGAAGCTAGCATTGACGCAACCCTTTACGACGAGCTCTTCGTCACCTCCATAAAAGAGAAACATGTCCTTAGTCCTTTTCAGGTACTTCAGGATATTCTTGACCGCTGTCCAGTATTCCATGCCGGGATTACTTTGGTACCTTCCTACCAAACTTACGGCAAGGTTTACATCAGGTCTGGTACACAGCATAGCATACATGATAGACCCTATGGCTGAGGCATAGGGGACGACACTCATCTTTTCTCTATCTTCTGCCGTGGTCGGGCTTTGAGCTGTGCTCAATCTCGTACCTTGCAATACAGGCAAGAACCCCTTCTTTGACTGATCCATTTTGAACTTCTTCAATATCTTGTCAAGGTACGTACTCTGTGAAAGACCAATGAGGCGTCTCGATCTATCTCTATAGATCTTGATGCCTAATATATAAGCAGCTTCTCCAAGGTCCTTCATTGAAAAACTCTTATTCAAGTAGGCCTTAATGCTGTCCAAAAGTTCTATATCATTTCCCATCAAAAGTATGTCATCTACATATAATATGAGAAATGCTACAGAGCTCCCACTCACTTTCTTGTAAACGCAGGCTTCTCCATAAGTCTGCATAAACCCAAACGCTTTGATCATCTCATCAAAGCGAATGTTCCAACTCCGAGATGCTTGCACCAGCCCATAAATCGAGCATTGGAGCTTGCACACCTTGTCAGCATTCTTAGGATCGACAAAACCTTCCGGCTGCATCATATACAATTCTTCCTTAAGGAAACCATTAAGGAATGCCGTTTTGACGTCCATTTGTCATATCTCATAATCATAGAATGCGGCAATTGCTAACATGATTCGGACGGACTTCAGCTTCGCTACAGGTGAGAAAGTCTCATCGTAGTCAACCCCTTGAACTTGTCGATAACCCTTAGTGACAAGCCGAGCTTTATAGATGGTCATATTACCATCCGCGTCTGTCTTCTTATTAAAGATCCATTTATTTTCTATGGCTCGCCGATCAATGGGCAAGTCAGTCAAAGTCCATACTTTATTTTCATACATGGATCCTATCTCGGATTTCATGGCTTCCAGCCATTTGTCGGAATCCGGGCCCGCCATCGCTTCTTCATAGTTTAAAGGTTCACCGTTGTCTAACAACATGATTTCCAAGACAGGGTTGCCATACCACTCTGGTGCGGAACGTGTCCTTGTGGACCTACGAAGTTCAGTAGCAACTTGATCTGAAGTCTCATGATCATCATCATTAACTTCCTCTCTAGTCGGTGCAGGCACCTCAGGAACATTTTCCTGTGTTGCGCCACTTTCCGATTCAAGAGGTAATACTTCATCAAGTTCTACCTTCCTCCCACTCATTTCTTTCAAGAGAAACTCTTTCTCTAGAAAGGATCCATTCTTGGCAACAAAGATCTTGCCTTCGGATCTGAGGTAGAAGGTATACCCAATAGTTTCTTTAGGGTATCCTACGAAGACGCATTTTTCCGACTTGGGTTCGAGCTTTTCAGGTTGAAGTTTCTTGACATAAGCATCGCATCCCCAAACTTTTAGAAACAGCTTAGGTTTCTTCCCAAACCATAATTCATAAGGTGTCGTCTCAACGGATTTCGACGGAGCCCTATTTAAAGTGAATGCGGCAGTCTCTAAAGCATAGCCCCAAAATGATAGCAGTAAATCGGTAAGAGACATCATAGATCGCACCATATCTAATAGAGTGCGATTACGACGTTCGGACACACCATTACGCTGAGGTGTTCCAGGTGGCGTGAGTTGTGAAACTATTTCACATTTTCTTAAGTGTGTGCCAAATTCGTGACTCAAGTATTCTCCCCCACGATCTGATCGCAAGAACTTGATTTTCCTGTCACGTTGATTCTCAACCTCACTCTAAAATTCCTTGAACTTTTCAAAGGTCTCAGACTTGTGTTTCATTAAATAGACATACCCATATCTACTCAAGTCATCAGTGAGGGTGAGAACATAACGATAGCCACCGCGACCCTCAACACTCATTGGACCACACACATCAGTATGTATGATTTCCAATAAGTTGGTTGCTCGCTCCATTGTTCCTGAGAATGGAGTCTTGGTCATTTTACCCATGAGGCATGGTTCGCACGTGTCAAATGATTCGTAATCAAGAGACTCTAAAAGTCCATCTGCATGGAGCTTCTTCATGCGTTTGACACCTATGTGACCAAGGCGGCAGTGCCACAAGTATGTGGGACTATCATTATCAACCTTACATCTTTTGGTATTCACACTATGAATATGTGTAGCATTACGCTCGAGATTCATTAAGAATAAACCATTCACCATCGGAGCATGACCATAAAACATATCTCTCATATAAATAGAACAACCATTATTCTCGGATTTAAATGAGTAGCCATCTTGAATTAAACGAGATCCTGATACAATGTTCATGCTCAAAGCTGGCACTAAATAACAATTACTGAGGTTTAAAACTAATCCCGTAGGTAAATGTAGAGGTAGCGTGCCGACGGCGATCACATCGACCTTGGAACCATTCCCGACGCGCATCGTCACCTCGTCCTTCGTCAGTCTCCGCTTATTCCGCAGCTCCTGCTTTGAGTTACAAATGTGAGCAACCGCACCGGTATCAAATACCCAGGAGCTACTACGAGTACTGATAAGGTACACATCAATTACATGTATATCACATATACCTTTCGTGATGCCGGCCTTCTTGTTCGCTAAGTATTTGGGGCAGTTCCGCTTCCAGTGACCACTTCCCTTGCAATAAAAACACTCAGTCTCGGGCTTGGGTCCATTCTTTGCCTTCTTCCCGGCAGCTTGCTTATCGGGCGCGGCAACTCCCTTGCCGTCCTTCTTGAAGTTCTTCTTACCCTTGCCTTTCTTGAACTTAGTGATTTTATTCACCATCAACACTTGATGTTCCTTTTTGACTTCTACCTCTGCTGATTTCAGCATTGCAAATACTTCAGGAATGGTCTTTTCCATCCCCTGCATATTGAAGTTCATCACAAAGCTCTTGTAGCTCGGTGGAAGCGACTGAAGGATTCTGTCAATGACCGCGTCATCCGGGAGATTAACTCCTAGCTGAGTCAAGCGGTTATGCAACCCAAACATTTTGAGTATGTGCTCACTGACAGAACTATTTTCCTCCATCTTACAGCCGAAGAACTTGTCGGAGACCTCATATCTCTCGACCCGGGCATGAGCTTGGAAAACCATTTTCAGCTCTTCGAACATCTCATATGCTCTGTGTCGCTCAAAATGCTTTTGGAGCCCCGGTTCTAAGCTGTAAAGCATGCCGCACTGAACGAGGGAGTAATCATCAGCACGTGTCTGCCAAGCGTTCATAACGTCTTGTTCTGCAGGGAAAGCAGGTGCTTCACCTAGCGGTGCTCGTAGGACATAATCTTTCTTGGCAGCTATGAGGATGATCCTCAGGTTTCGGACCCAGTCCGTATAGTTGCTGCCATCGTCTTTCAGCTTGGTTTTCTCTAGGAACGCGTTGAAGTTGAGGACAACGTTGGCCGTTTGATCTACAAGACATATTGTAAAGATTTTAGACTAAGTTCATGATAATTAAGTTCATCTAATCAAATTATTCAATGAACTCCCACTCAGATAGACATCCCTCCAGTCATCTAAGTATAACATGATCCGAGTCAATAGGCTGTGTCCGATCATCACGTGAGACGGACTAGTCAACATCGATGAACATCTTCATGTTGATCGTATCTTCTATACGACTCATGCTCGACCTTTCGGTCTTCTGTGTTTCGAGGCCATGTCTGTACATGCTAGGCTCGTCAAGTCAACCTAAGTGTTTGCATGTGTAAATCTGTCTTACACCCGTTGTATGTGAACGTTGGAATCTATCACACCCGATCATCACGTGGTGCTTCGAAACAACGAACTGTCGCAACGGTGCACAGTTAGGGGGAACACTTTCTTGAAATTATTATAAGGGATTATCTTACTTACTACCGTCGTTCTAAGTAAACAAGATGCAAAAACATGATAAACATCACATGTAATCAAATAATAGTGACATGATATGGCCAATATCATATAGCTCCTTTGATCTCCATCTTGGGGCTCCATGATCATCTTGTCACCGGCATGACACCATGATCTCCATCATCATGATCTCCATCATCGTGTCTCCATGAAGTTGCTCGCCAACTATTACTTCTACTACTATGGCTAACATGTTTAGCAATAAAGTAGAGTAATTTACATGGCGTTTCTCAATGACACGCAGGTCATACAAAAATAAAGACAACTCCTATGGCTCCAGTCGGTTGTCATACTCATCGACATGCAAGTCGTGATTCCTATTACAAGAACATGATCTCATACATCACATATATATCATTCATCATTCATCATTCATCACAACTTTGGCCATATCACATCACATGACACTTGCTGCAAAAACAAGTTAGACGTCCTCTCATCGTTGTTGCAAGTTTTACGTGGCTGCAATAGGGTTCTAGCAAGAACGTTTTCTTACCTACGCCAAAACCACAATGTAAATTGCCAATTTCTATTTACCCTTCATAAGGACCCTGTTCATCGAATCCGATCCGACTAAAGTGGGAGAGACAGACACCCGCCAACCACCTTATGCAACTAGTGCATGTCAGTCGGTGGAACCGGTCTCACGTAAGCGTACGTGTAAGGTTGGTCCGGGCCGCTTCATCCCACGATGCCGCTGAATCAAGATAAGACTAGTAACGGCAAGTAAATTGACAATATCGACGCCCACAACTACTTTGTGTTCTACTCGTGCATAGTAACTATGCATAGACCTAGCTCATGATGCCACTGTAGGAGAACGTTGCAGAAAACAAAAAAAATTCCTACGTTTCACCAAGATCAATCTATGGAGTCAACTAGCAACGAGAGGAGAGTGCATCTACATACCCTTGTAGATCGCGAGCGGAAGCGTTCAAGAGAACGGGGATGATGGAGTCGTACTCGCCGTGATCCAAATCACCGATGACCAAGTGCCGAACGGACGGCACCTTCGCGTTCAACACACGTACGGAGCGGATGACGTCTCCTCTTTCTTGATCCAGCAAGGGGGAAGGAGAGGTTGATGAAGATCCAGCAGCACGATGGCGTGGTGGTGGATGCAGCAGTGATCGCAGCAGGGCTTCGCCGAGCTTCTGCGAGAGGGAGAGGTGTAGCAGGGGAGAGGGAGGCGCCAAGACTTGAGGTGTTGCTGCCCTCTCCCCCCCTTTTATATAGGCCCCCTAGGGGGGTGCGCCGGCCCTAGGAGATGGGATCTCCTAGGGGGGCGGCGGCCAAGGGGTGGAGTACCCCCCAAGGCAAGTGTAGGCGCCCCCTCCCCTAGGGTTCCGAACCCTAGGCGCATGGGGGGGGCCAAGGGGGGCGCACCAGCCCACCAGGGGCTGGTTCCCCTCTCCACTTCAGCCCATGGTGCCCTCCGGGATGGGTGGCCCCACCCGGTGGACCCCCGGGACCCTTCCGGTGGTCCCGGTACAATACCGGTGACCCCCGAAACTCTCCCGATGGCCGAAACTGCACTTCCTATATATAATTCTTCACCTCCGGACAATTCCGGAACTCCTCGTGACGTCCGGGATCTCATCCGGGACTCCGAACAACTTTCGGGTTACTACATACTCATATCTCTACAACCCTAGCGTCACCGAACCTTAAGTGTGTAGACCCTACGGGTTCGGGAGACACGTAGACATGACCAAGACGGCTCTCCGGTCAATAACCAACAGTGGGATCTGGATACCCATGTTGGATCCCACATGCTCCTCGATGATCTCATTGGATGAACCACGATGTCGAGGACTTAATCAATCACGTATACAATTTCCTTTGTTAATCGGTACGTTACTTGCCCGAGACTCGATCGTCGGTATCCCAATACCTCGTTCAGTCTCATTACCAGCAAGTCACTTTACTCGTACCGTAATGCATGATCCCATGATCAACCACTTGATCACTTTGAGCTCATTGTGATGATGCATTACCGAGTGGGCCCAGAGATACCTCTCCGTCATACGGAGTGACAAATCCCAGTCTCAATTCGTGCCAACCCAACAGACACTTTCAGAGATACCTGTAATGTACCTTTATAGTCACCCAGTTACGTTGTGATGTTTGGCACACCCAAGGCACTCCTACGGTATTCGGGAGTTGCACAATCTCATGGTCTAAGGAAATGATACTTGACACTCAGAAAAGCTACAGCAAACGAACTACACGATCTTTGAGCTAAGCTTAGGATTGGGTCTTGTCCATCACATCATTCTCCTAATGATTTGATCCCGTTATCAATGACATCCAATGTCCATAGTCAGGAAACCATGACTATCTTTCGATCAACGAGCTAGTCAACTAGAGGCTCACTAGGGACGTGTTGTGGTCTATGTGTTCACACATGTATTACGATTTCCGGATAACACAATTATAGCATGAACAATAGACAATTATCATGAACAAAGAAATATAATAATGACCATTTTATTATTGCCTCTAGGGCATATTTCCAACAGGGTGATCCAGCACTGGCACTTCGACCAATGGCGGCACGACCTCCTTGCCCTTCTCCATCTACATTATGAACAACACGCAGTTCAATGTTGAGCATTCATTCATATCGACCTAACGCTCCTATATTAACCCACCCTACTAACCCAGCACCGCAATCAAACCCCTTCTGTTTCACCACCTCTCCTCTTCCACCTCTCTGTTTCACCACCTCTCCCTCGCCATGAGCTCCAACTCCAACCCCAACCCTTCCCTCGGGGCATTGGATGGAGGGCCTTCTTCCTTGGGTGCTCGCTCGGTGATCGCAAGAAGTTCTAGCACGCCATGAAAGTGTTCTCGAACTTCAGCAGCATCGATGACATGCACAAGGAGGCTGATGCTATGATGAAGAAGGCTATGCCGGACGAGTTGAAGACACTGATTCTGGACCCAGCCAAGGGTGCAATGTCAGTGGACATCTTGCGTTGTGCCATGAATCAGGCAGACTCCGGCGACGCTAGACAATGGGCAAGATGGGTTAAGTACCGACAGTACAAGACGCCTCAAGACCAGCATGCCGCGGCGTATGGAGTAGGACGTTCGGGTCGCTGGAGACCGACAACGACGAGGTGCAGATGGTGGCCACAGTGCCGGCGGTAGGCGACCATGCAAGACCCATCGTTCTTGACGAATACGATGAGGAAGAAAAGAAGATGGCTACCCCTCCCCCCCGCCACTCGACGCGACTCTAGGGTCGTCGTGGCTAGAGAAGAAAGTGTGTACCCTAATCCCCACCCCCGATGTAATCGAAAAATAACCTATGAGCCCTAGTAGCCGTCGGTGCAGAATCAATGGATGGCAATCCTCCACCCCCGATGTGTTCAATCCCCTCTCTAACTCTCCAATCGCGTGCTCAAATCTAATCTAGCCCGGGTCAAAAGCAGTAAGTCTACAGAGAGGGCGAGGACTTACCGCCCTGGCCGATGCGCTCCGGTGGTAACCGTCGTCTTGGATCGCCCTGCTTTGAGTGTTTCTCTGGATGCAGGCCCAGAGGTGCTCTAATTTTCGTGCTATGGAGGCTCAACAGTGAATGCGGATAACCAAACGGACCTGTTTTTTCCATGCGGGCCTGGCTGAGGTATACGCGGGCTACCAAACGCATCCTAGGTGAACGGCCTCAGCACTCAAATGTGCAGCAGTGAAAACTAATGTTAGTAAGGATAGAACTCAGTCTTCCTCTCTTTTATGTCGCCTGAACTGAAATCAAGCAAAATAATAAAAATAAACATAAAAATGAATATTTCTCTGGAAACCATTTGATCTTAAGGAAAACTATGATGCTTGCTGAAGCACAATTGTAGTAAGCTCGGTTGGAAAAAGCATTTTTTGCCTCTGCCGGAAGCACAGTTTCCCGGTGCAGCAGAAGCACATGTGCCTCTAGGTCCTTTCAAAGGTTCAGTTGGAAAAAGCACACGTCGTGTTCTGGTTGAGGCACAGCTCTAAAAAGGACATGTATTGTGCTTGTGTGTCTAAAATTTGACCTCTACAAGCTTAGATGGAAGAAACACAGTTGTATCTCTTCTCGAGGCACAGTCACCAATGCAACAGAAGCACAGTTGTGTCTAAAAGTTACTCCCTCCATCTCATAATATAAGAGCGTTTTTGACACTAATATAGTGTCAAAAATGCTTTTATATCATGGGACGGAGGGAGTAACTTTTATAATTCACACAACAGATAACCAGACAGAAAAATAGCTGAAACACTGTTCTTCCAACAACACTAGCTAAAATAGCTGAAACCTTTTGTTCTTCCAACAACACCAGCTAAAAATAATACTCCCTCTGTAAAGATTTATAAGAGCGTTTAGAATACTAAAATAGTGATCTAAACGCTCTTATATTGAGGAAGTACCCAGCAAAGCATTAATCATCTTCTATTAGGTGCTCTTTGGCGCTGGATATTATATTGCCTAAAGACCTCTCTCAGTGCTTAGAATATCGGTCCATTATTGTAGCAAGATGTCATAATTTGGAAAGTTAGTTGTTCCCACAAATGCTTCACATTAATCTGCAAACAGACAGAGGAACTAATTAATAAAAATTATCCTAAAACACAATGTACAACTCCTTTGTTTGAACATATAATAACATATTGTCCGTGGCAGCCAATTTACACTGTTGATAAAAAGGAGGTCTTCAAATCAATTAGCGGCATCAATTGCATGATGTCCCTGTAAATTGACAGCAACATGTCATTGATTACAAGCTGAACAACATATGGAATATGTAGTACAAAAAAAAATAGAGGTGGACCTGTAAAACATAGAGTTTGGGAAACTGCTCGACACCCTAAACGGGGTGTGGCTATCTCATTATATAGAGTACCAAAGGGTACAATACAATTATAGATGTGTACAAAGGGTCCACATATAAATATACAGTCTAACACCCTCCCTCAATCTTAACTATGGCCTGAAGTACAAAGTAAGTTAAGATTGCGCCTACAGCCTACGAACTGTGGTTGAGGAAGAGGCTTCATGAAGATGTCAGCAAGTTGATCTTTTGATGAGATGAACTTGATAATGAGGAGTTTCTGTGCAACACGTTCTCGAACAAAGTGATAGTCTACCTCAATGTGTTTCGTCCGAGCATGGGACACTGGATTAGATGAGAGATAAGTAGCACCAATGTTGTCACACCAAAGCACTGGAGAACCAGTAGGAGGGACTCTCAATTCTCTCAACAAGGACTTAACCCATATGATCTCAGCAGTCGCATCAGCAACTGCTTTGTACTCAGCTGCAGTACTGCTGCGAGAAACCGTAGCCTGCTTACGAGCATTCTAGGCGATCAAATTAGGACCAAGAAACACTGCATATCCCCCCGTGGATCGCCTGTCATCAGGACACCCGGCCCAATCTGCATCCGAAAAGGATGAGATCTCATAAGATGGCGCAGGCTAGAGAAGTAAACCATAAGAGGCAGTGGAACAGATATAACGCAGAATGAGTTTCACAGCTAACCAATGAGACGTCCTGGGCGCATGAAGATACTGACAGACACGGTTGACTGCATAAGATACATCTGGTCTGGTGATAGTTAGATACTGCAGACCACCAACAAGACTACGATACTCAGTAGCATCATCAGATGAAAGAAGATCTCCATCCAGGGAAGACAACCGATTAGTAGCAGACATTGGAGTGATCGCATGTTTACACTTCAGCATGCCAGCACGATGCAATAGATCCAGAGAATACTTCTTCTGAGTAAGAGTCAACCCAGCAGAAGATCGTGAGACCTCCAGACCAAGGAAAAAATGCAGAGCACCTAAGTCCTTGACAGCAAAATCCCCACTCAAAGCAGCCACAAGACGATCCATAACAGCAGCAGAGGAACTGATGAGGATGATATCATCAGCATAAACCAGGAGATACATCGTAACCTCGGGACGCTGAAGAAGGAACAAGGACGTGTCAGTAGTGGAGGGAAGAAAACCAAGAGCCCGAAGAACAGAGCCGAGGCGTGCATGCCACGCACGGGGAGCCTGTTTAAGTCCATATAGCGCCTTAACAAGGCGACAAATATGATGAGGACGTGTAGGATCCACAAACCCCGGTGGCTGGCGCATATAAACTTCTTCCTCCAGAACACCGTGCAGAAAAGCATTCTGCACATCAAGCTGACGAAGAAACCATCCTCGGGTAATAGCCAGAGACAGCAGCAAATGAACGGTAGTAGGCTTGATAACTGGACTGAATGTGTCTTCATAGTCAAGACCATACCTCTGTTTGAAACCCTTAGCAACAAGCTGTGCTTTGTAGCGCTCAATAGAACCATCAGCATGCCTCTTGACTTTAAAAACCCACTTGGAATCAATGATATTAACACCAGACGTCGGGGGAACAAGATGCCAAGTGTCACACCATGTGTCTTGTCCTCATACACATCAGCAGAATGGCACCGCCGAACATAAGCATCGTCATCTTGTAGAAACTGGTCTTACTTTGCTAGCTCATGCCTCCGTTCCGTTTCGGTTTTGGAGTGATGCCTTCTCCACAGCTTGTTTCTTGATAAACAGGCTACCCTCACGACTTCTGAATATGAAAACTCATCTTGAACTCTTGCTCAACGAAATCCCCGATTACACTTTCCTCAAATTATTTGGGTGTGCATGTTGGCCCCATTTGCGTCCCTACAACAAACGTAAGTTAGAGTTTCGGTCTAAAAAGTGTGTTTTTCTTGGGTATAGTTCCCTTCACAAAGGGTACAAATGCCTAAACGTTCCCACCAATCGCGTCTACATTTCTCGTGACATCGTCTTTGATGAGAATGTTTTCCCTTTTCATGCACTTCCGAATAACTCTGGAACTCCTATGCCACCTGTCCACTCTTTCGTACCTGTGCCTGATCAATTTATGGATGTTGCAAATGCTCCTGTGTTGCTTCCTAATCATGCTGCAGGTATTGGCCGTGGTGCTCGTCTTGAGCTACTTGATGAACAGGTGTCGGATGATGGTGATCCGGAGCGGGACGTGGATCTGCGTGGGACATGCATATCGGGTGCAGCCGCCCCACGGGTGCCGCCCTCACCCTCACCCGACACGCGGTTGCCGCCCTCACCCGCCTCGCGGGTGCCGTCCACGCCCGCCTCGCGGGCGTCGCTCGCGCCTGGCCTGGTTGGGCCGTCTGCCGCGACACCTAGCCCAGCCGCTGGGCCTTTTGCTCTGGCTGGGCTGGCCTCACCCGGCCCAATGCCGGATCTGGCTCGGCCGGCCATGCCTGGCCCGACGCCGCTGCTCTCTCTGGAGCCAGGCGACCCTGATGCTGGCTCGGGCGCTAGCTCGCCGGCTGAGGCCCCGCCTTTGTAGTCGCCTGTGCCGAGCCCAGCCACGTCGCCACAGCCGGCTGCCGCTGCTCTTCGTCCTCGCACGCGCAGTCAGACAGGGGGTTTTTAGCCTAAGCAACAGACTGACGGGACTATCGTGTGGCTTGCCGCTTGCATGGCTCATATTGCTGTAGATCCTATTGCTGAGCCTCGCCATTTTCAAGCTACACTGGGCATACCTCATTGGCGTGCTGCGATGGAACAAGAGTTTTAGGCTCTGATACCACGTAAAACATAGAGTTTGGGAAACTGCTCGACACCCTAAACGGGGTGTGGCTATCTCATTATATAGAGTACCAAAGGGTACAATACAATTACAGATGTGTACAAAGGGTCCACATATAAATATACAGTCTAACAGGACCTACAGCTACAGTAATAAGAAACTCACTATATCTCAGAGTTTGATACACTCTGCACATTTTTTTTGAAACGTGGCAAAAGACTTGCCATTTTCATTGATTAAGAATAAGAGAATTGCCTGGTTAATTGACAGAAAACCAGGCTAAAACCGATACAACCCAACCCATATGACATGGGCACCACTGGCCAACCTGGCCACCGACATGAAATCGAAGCCGCAAAGAAGAAAGACATCCGCGAAGGAGTCGCAAGCGTCATCGCCATCACCAGTTGCCTAGAACGGGCGACTCCGACTTCACCATACAGTTCCATCATCGAAGCCAACCCGCAAACAGCCGTAGAAGCCACGACGGCACATGCCAACGGATAGCCACACACGCAAGCAACAGACAGCTCCGACTTTGATGATGCGCATCACAAGGGAAATATCCAGGACTTGCGCCGACCATGCCCTCCGCAAACGACCACAGAGTGTCTATCATCGTCACCACCTGGACTCGCTCCACTACAGTTCCGACTTCAAAGAAACCAACAAAAGGGCACCTCGGACACGTCGGGAAGAACCGATTACCAAAGTCCACACCATGACCTGGGCTCCTACCGACTCCATCATCGTTGCCAAAAAAGAAACCCAGCACCCCGCCTCACAAAACCATGCAGCGAAGATGCCGCCATCCACCGGTCTCCTAGTCGTAGCCATGGAGGAGAAAGACACGAAGACGCCTCCATGGTGTAACGCCCTTGATGCGGCTATATCTCCCACGTGTCGAAGCACGACTTAGAGGCATAACCGCATTGAAAGCAATGTCTCAAGTGAGGTAATCTTCACACAACCCAAGTAATACAATAGGGGGAAAAGATAAATAGTTGGCTTACAATCGCCACTTCACACAATTACATGAATAAAGCAATACATCATCCAGATACAATCAAGGTCTGACTACGGAACCAAAATAAAGAAGACTACCCCAAATGCTACACAGATCCCCGATCGACCCCAACTGGGCTCCACTACTGATCAACTAGAACGAACAACACAAAGGACAAGATCTTCATCGAGCTCCTCCCGAGCTGGGTTGCGTCATCTGCACGGACTCATCGGCACCTGCAAGCTGGTTTTGGAAGTATCTGTGAGTCACGGGGACTCAGCAATCTCACACCCTCGCGATCAAGACTATTTAAGCTTATAGGAAGGGTAAAAGGTATGAGGTGGAGCTGCAGCAAGCGACTAGCATATATGGTGGCTAACATACGCAAATGAGAGCGAGAAGAGAAGGCAAAAGCACGGTCGAACAACTATGATCAAGAAGTGATCCTAGAACAACCTACGTCAAGCATTACTCCAACACCGTGTTCACTTCCCGGACTCCACCGAAAAGAGACCATCATGGTTACACACACGGTTGATACATTTTAATTAATGTCAACTTCAGGTTTTCTACAACCGGACGTTAACAAATTCCCATCTGCCCATAACCGCAGGCACGGCTTTCAAAAGTTCAAATCCCTGTAGGGGTGTCCCAACTTAGCCCATGACAAGCTCTCACGGTCAACGAAGGAATAGACCTCCTCCCGAGACATTCCGATCAGACTCGGTATCCCGGTTCTTCAAGACACTTCGACAAGTTAAAACCAATCCAGCAACACCGCCCGAATGTGCCGACAAATCCCGATAGGAGCTGCACATATCTCGTTCTCAGGGCACACTCAGATTGTCTTAGGTACGGGTAGGCCAGCCCAGAGTTGCCCCTGGTGGCCACCGGCAACTGACAGGTTGGACCAACACTCAGAGGAGCACTGGCCCGGGGGGTAAAATAATGATGACCCTCAGGAGCGTGACTCCCAAGGGAAAGAAAAGGCTAGGTGGGAAATGGTAAAACCAAGGTTGGGCATTGCTGGAAAAGCTTTAATCAAGGCGAACTATCAAGGGGTTCCCATTATAACCCAACTGCGTAAGGAACGCAAAATCCGGGAACATAACACCGATATGACGGAAACTAGGGCGGCAAGAGTGGAACAAAACACTAGGCATAAGGCCGAGCCTTCCACCCTTTACCAAGTGTATAGATGCATTAATTAAATAAGATATATTGTGATATCCCACCAAGTAAACATGTTCCAACAAGGAACAACATCTCCATGTTCCAACAAGGAACAAACTTCAATCTTCACCTGCAACTAACAACGCTATAAGAGGGGCTGAGCAAAGCGGTAACATAGCCAATCAATGGTTTGCTAGGACCAGGTGGGTTAGAGGCTTGGTTCAACAATATGGGAGGCATGATAAGCAAGTGGTAGGTATCACAGCATAGGCACAGCAAAAGAGCGAGCAACTAAGCAAGCAAAGATAGAAGTGATTTCGAGGGTATGGTCATCTTGCCTAAAATCCCGCAAGGAAGAAGAACGAGTCTGTAAGTGCATCTAGTGCCACCCCTAGTTGGTTTTGGAGTATTGACGACAAACCTAGTTGAGGGACTAATGTGTTTGTGAGAATTGTAGGATAACATAGGTAGAAGTCCCTCATTGATTCGGTTTTCCTACCAGAGATGACCCCTAAAAATGTATGAAGACATTGAAGTCAAAGGTGGTATATGAAGATATTCACATTGAAGACTATGATAAGAGAAGACACCACATGAAGCCTATGGAGCTCGAAGACTTAGATCTTTCGTAGTTCTCTTTCTTCTGTGTTGAGTCATAGGAACCACCGCACTGTTAAGTGGGGTCCAAGAGAACCGGTCAGAATAATTGAAGTGATGCTTAAACAAAACCTATGTCTTTGAGTGAAGACTTTGAGAGCGAATCTTGTCCAGAGTCGGACAAGTCAGCTTTGCTTGTAGCCCAAGTAAAGTTGTTGTGTGAGTTTGAAATCTGACCGTTGGAACACGTGTCAGTTCCTTAGTGACCCAGGGTCATTTTGGACAAATCAGGTCGGGTTGCCAAGTGGCTATAAATAGCTCACCCCCTACAACCATAAACGGTTGGCTGCTCAGATTCACAGTACGGCTTTTGTCATGTGAGAGCAACCCATCTTGAAGCCTTTGAGAGAGAATTCCTTGCGAGGATAAAGCCCTAACCACCCAGAGCCAAAGAGAATTAGGCATCACTTAAGTCTTCTTGTCTGTGTGATCTGAAGACTTATTACACTTGAGGACTGTGCATCCTCCAGCCGGTTAGGCGTCGCGTTCTGAGCATCCAAGAGACATTGTGGATTGCCGGTGAACGAAGTCTGTGAAGGTTTGGGAGTCTACCTTGAAGACTTACCAGAGTGATTGGGCGAGGTCTGTGTGACCTTAGCTCAAGGGGAATACGGTGAGGACTGGGTGTCCTGAGCTGCATGTTCAGGACTGTGTGTCCTAAGGTTTAAATACCTAGCCGCCCTAACCAGATGTACAGTTGTCACAACAACTGGAACTGGTCCAACAAATCATTGTCTTCAGCGAGTCACTGGTTTCATCTTCCCTCCCTTTACTTACTGTTACTCCTTGTGAAGTCATTATATGTTCGCACTATCTTTTGTCTTCACTGAGTGACTGCGTGTTCTGTGTGGCTTCACAATATCTTCCTACCTGGTCCTTACTACATTGCTGCTATTAGTCATTGTGCTTTCACTCTATTGAATACTTGACTATGGCTTGCCTAGTGTAGTCTACCTTCCGCTGCAGGGTAATAGGTTTATTTCTATCGTTTGTCTTCATAACTTCCACGTTTTGAAGACTTTCATAAAAATCGCCTATTCACCCCCCTCTAGTCGATATAACGCACTTCCAATTGGTATCAGAGCAAGGTGCTCCCTTGTTCTGTGTGATTTAGTTTAACCACCTGGAGTTTTAGCTATGTCGACTGCAGGGATAATTAAAGTCTCTGCTGCGTGCCTCGTCTTCGATGGAACTGAATATCCCTACTGGAAGAATAAGATGCGCATGCATCTTGAAGCCATTGACGTCGACCTATGGTATGTCGTCAATAACGGCGTTCCCAAGGCTGGAGAAGGTGTCACTGCTGCTGATGTCAAGAAGTTCGTTCAACTGGACTCTACTGCCAAGAATATCATCTGTGGTCATCTGACCAAGGACAGTATGGCCGTGTGAGTGCTTTGGAAACATCTAAGCTAGTCTAGGACTGGCTCTCCAAGGTCAATGAAGGCGTCTCAACCCAGAGAGATCAGAGAATCAGTGTCCTTCGCAACCTCTTCAACCGCTTCAAGCGAAATGACAATGAGAATGTCCAGCTCACATTTGACCGACTCACTGACATCACAAATGAGCTTCAAGCCCTTGGCGCTACTGAGATCACCAAACATGAAGTCGTCAAGACACTACTGAGATCACTTGATAGTTCGTTTGACACCCTAGCCCTGATGATTCAAGAACGTCCCGATTTCAAGACACTCGATCTGTCTGACATACTTGAGAGGCTCAACACACATGAGTTTCAGCTTTCTGAGAAAAGAGATATCTACGGTCCAAACTATGGGCGAACTCGTGCCTTGAAGGCAAAAGCTGTCTCCTCATCTGAAGAAGAATCTGACAGCAGTTCGGATGATCCTGAAGACATTGGAAGGGAACTTGCTATGCTTGTGAAGAAGTTCCAGAAATTCACCAAGAAGAAAAGTTTCAGAAAGTCTTCCCAATCAAGCTCAAGGAATGATGAAGCTTCTCCTCACGACTACAAGAAGAAAACATGTCACAAGTGCAAGAAACCTGGCCACTTCATCTCTGAGTGTCTGCAGTGGGACAATGAGAACAAAAAGAAGAAGAAGAGCAAGGAATATGACTCTGACGACAAGAAGAAGAAGAAATACTCAAAGTCTTCTTCCAAGTCTTCCTCAAAGTCTTCATCACACAAGAAGAGCTCATCTGGCAAGGCACGTGCGTTTGTTGGCAAGGAAATGGATTCAGAGGAGGAATCCGCTTCTGAGGAGGCGGAGGTGGAGTCTGAGGAGGAGTCTGATTCAGGCGTCGCAAGTCTGGCTACAGCATACGTTGCCAAGTCCATCTTCAACACTGAAGACAATGACTTCATCACCAACACCGATGCAAATGAGAAGGACCACTCTGCTCCTACCTACTGCTTCATGGCACGCGGTGCCAAGGTAAACACACGCACTACTCACTATCAAACATCTAGTGACGTTGACTCTGATTGTGGTTCAAAACCCAGCTACAAAACACTTGCTAAAATTACAACTGAACAACAAAAAGCTATGGAACATATTCAAAAACTGTTAGATAGAAGCGATGATCTGTTAGGTGCTGAAATGACTCGATCTGAATCCTTAATTGAAGACATAAAAAATCTTCACATTAAGTATGAGGAACTTCAAAGTCGTCATGAAACTCTCTCAACAACTCATGAAAAGCTTTCTATGATTATCTTCAAAGGAAGCAAGATCTTGAGAAATTGAGAGCGGCTCATGAAGATCTTCAAAAGGAAAACGAGTCACTTCGCGCCAAACAGATCAGCTCCGCTCAGGAAGGATTTGAACCACCATGTCTTAAATGCATTGAGCGTGATAATGCTACTACTGTTGCTGAATGTTCTACTGCTGCCACTGTTGCAATATCTTCAACTGTTGATGTGGGAACTAACCCCTCTGCTGAGGATTCCACTGCTATTGCTGATGAGAATGCTAGGTTGAAGATATTGCTTGAAACAGGGATGTACAAAAGTCTTAAAGGGCATCAGACACTATGTGATGTCCTCAAAAAGTAGATTTTGAACCGAAACCCGAGGAAAGAGGGTGTTGGGTTCGTAAGGAAAATGAATGCTGATGGCTCTTACTGGAAACCTGAGCAGTACCCCAAAACCACATGGGTTGCTGCAAAGGAATTTTCAGCAGATCCATCCACTCTATCTGGGTTCACTTGTGCTAACCCCATTGTCATTGATGAATCCTTTGATGCAAACTATAAACTGTTTAAGAATCAGAATGGTGAAGTGTTTTCCAGGTACATTGGTACTAACTGCAGGAATGGACTGCCTATGAAGAAGATCTGGGTTCCTAAAAGGTGTCTGGAGAATCTTCCTGTGAATGTCATCATGACACCTCACGTGAAGAAGACAAACCTCAGACCAAAGGCTTCACACGGTCCAAAGGCTTCATATAGACAGAGGACTCACCTGAGTCGCACTAACGCAAATGTTTTGCAGGGAAACCATACTCAGGCCTATGAATATGAGAGCGGTTCATCAAACCGCCATGTTCATAAGACCAATAACTATTCTGCTTATTCTTATGAGTACTATTGTCCGCCTGCAAGACTGTTTGCTAGGGCTCCAAAGCCAAAGTTCTCAGATGCTGCACTTAGACTTATTGCTTCTAAGCCACCCTTGAAGATGTGGGTGGCTAAGAAAGATTAACTCTCTTTTGCAGGGAAAGGTCTCCATACGAAAACCAAAATCGTCTGACGCTATTGCTGGGGACCTTAAACATCTTGTAGGGCGCAAGATCAAATGCCCGAATGGTCTTACTATGTACTTCGTTCCTGAATCGCTTGCTACTCTCCCTATTAGTCCTAATCTGGATCTAAGCTTTCATAACCCACTGGTTCGTCAAATGTTTTTGATTCACAATGCTCTTCGTGAAGCCTATCCCCCTAACTGCATTATAGGGTACGACACCAGCGTCTTCAGAATGGATTATTGATAGTGGGTGTACAAATCACATGACTGGCAAAAGAAGCCTTCTTATGGACTCAACCTTACGTCCATCCGACAAGAGCCACATCACATTTGCTGACACTGGTAAAAGTAAGGTATTGGGTCTAGGTAGAGTTGCAATCTCAAGGGATCAACACATGGATAAAGTCATGCTTGTTGAATCCCTTGGCTTCAACTTAATGTCTGTCTCAATGCTTTGCGATTTAAACATGATCGTAATATTTGGAAAATATCGTTGCCTTGGTCTAATGGAATCTGACAAGTCTCTAGTATTTCAAGGGTATCGAAAAGATGATCTGTACGTGGTAGATTTCTCAGCAGGACCGTATGTCTTCTAGCAAAAGCTTCAGAATGCTGGCTCTGGCATCGGAGGCTTGGGCATGCTGGCATGAGGAACCTCCACACCCTGGCAAAGAAGAAGCATGTCATAGGCATCGAGGGCGTCAAGTTCAAGAAAGATCACTTATGCGGTGCCTGTGAGGCAGGAAAGATGACGAGGGCCAAACATCCCTCGAAGACAATCATGACTACTTCTCGACCCTTCGAACTGCTTCACATGGATCTTTTCGGTCCCACTCATTACTCAACTCTTACTACTACTGCTTGTCTCTATGGCTTTGTCATTGTTGATGATTACTCTAGATATACTTGGGTGCACATAATCCTTTAAAAGACTGAAGTGCAGGATGTCTTCAGACGCTTCGCCAATCGAGCAATGCACAACTATGGCGCCAAGATAAAGCATATCAGAAGTGACAATGGCACTGAATTCAACAACACTGGCCTTGATACATATCTTGATACCTTGGGCATCACACATGAATTCTTAGCCCCGTACACGCCACAGCAGAATGGCGTCATCGAACGCAAGAACAGAACACTCATTGAGATGGCCAGAACGATGCTAGATGAATACAAGACTCCAAGAAAATTCTGGCCTGAAGCCATTGATACTGCATGTCATACAATCAATCGTGTTTATCTTCACAAGCTTCTGAACAAGACATCTTATGAGCTCCTTACTGGCAAGAAGCCAAATGTCAGTTACTTTAGAGTATTTGGCGCCAGGTGCTGGATCAAGGACCCACATCACACCTCAAAGTTTGCACCAAAAGCACATGAGGGTTTTATGCTTGGATATGGAAAGGATTCGCACTCCTTTAGAGTCTTCAATCTCTTTCATTACAAAGTGGTTGAAACAGTGGATGTGCGGTTCGATGAGACCAACGGTTCACAAAGAGAGCAACTGCCAAATGTGCTAGATGAAGTTCCATCCAGTGAATCAATCAAGCTAATGGGAACTGGAGAAATTATACCTTCTGAAGCTCATCCTGAAGATGAACTTATCATCTCAGCACCTGATCAACCTGAAGACGATGCTCAACCTGAAGACATTCCTTCTAACAACGACAATGATCAGCAAGAGCAAAATCTTCGCCCTGTACATCCTCGTGTTGCCAATGAAGTGCAGATTGAAAGAATAATTGATAGCATCAATGCACCCGGTCCACTCACTCGTTCAAGGGCAACTCAGCTAGCAAATTTCTGTGGGCACTTCGCATTCATCTCAATAAAAGAACCCAAGAAAGTTGAAGAAGCCTTCATGGAACCTGAATGGATTCAAGCTATGCAAGAAGAGCTTCAACAGTTTGAGTTGAATAATGTATGGGAACTGGTCAAGCGTCCCGATCCTCGGAAGCACAACATAATAGGCACAAAATGGATATACCGCAACAAACAAGATGAGCACGGTCAAGTTGTCAGAAACAAAGCTTGTCTCGTTGCTCAAGGATATACTCAAGTGGAAGGCATTGACTTCGATGAAACATTTGCTCCTGTGGCTAGACTTGAAGCCATACGCATACTGCTGGCCTATGCAAATCATCACAACATACTTCTTTATCAAATGGATGTGAAGAGCGCCTTTCTCAATGGCAAGATTGAAGAAGAAGTGTATGTTGCACAACCACCTGGCTTTGAAGATCCAAAACATCCTGACATGGTATACAAGCTCAACAAGGCACTGTATGGCCTCAAACAAGCCCCTCGGGCCTGGTATGACACACTCAAATACTTCCTGAAGAGCAAAGGCTTCATACCTAGTTCCCTCGACCCCACTATCTTCATGAAGACATATGATGGTGAATTGTTTGTGTGCCAAATATATGTGGATGACATTATCTTCGGCTGCACCAATCAGAAGTACAGTGAAGAGTTTGGATATATGATGCAAGAGCAATATCAAATGTCTATGATGGGAGAGCTGAAGTTCTTTCTCGGTCTTCAAATACGACAACAACGCAACGGCATCTTCATATCTCAAGAGAAGTATCTCAAGGATTGCCTGAAGAAGTTCGGTATGCAAGACTGCAAAGGCTTCACGACGCCAATGCCAGCCAAGCATCATCTGGGTCCTGACGACAATGGTAAAGAGTTCGATCAAAAGGTATACCGCTCCATGATTGGTTCTTTACTTTATCTATGTGCATCTAGGCCAGATATTATGCTTAGTGTTTGCATGTGTGCTCGATTCCAAGCGGCACCAAAGGAGTCGCATCACTTAGCTGTGAAGCGAATTCTTTGATATTTGGCTCACACTCCAACTCTAGGATTATGGTATCCAAAGGGCTCAGAGTTTGATCTAGTTGGATTCTTGGATGCTGATTATGCTGGTGACAAGGTGGATCGCAAGTCTACATCAGGCACATGTCATTTTCTGGGACGATCACTTGTATGTTGGTCTTCAAAGAAGTAGAACTGTGTATCTCTCTCCACTGCTGAATCTGAATACATTGCTGCTGGATCTTGCTGCGCTCAGCTTCTGTGGGTGAAGCAAACACTCAAGGACTACGGCATTCATCTGAAGCAAGTGCCACTCTACTGCGACAACGAAAGCGCCATCAAGATTGCCAACAACCCAGTTCAGCACTCGAAGACAAAGCACATTGAAATTCGTCATCACTTTCTCAGAGATCATGTTGTGAAGGAAGATATTGATATCATACACGTCAACACTGAAGAGCAATTGGCAGATATCTTCACCAAGCCCTTGGATGAGAAGAGATTTTGCAAGTTACGGTGTGAGCTAAATATCCTGGAATCCTCAAATGTCCTGTGATCAGGCACACATCCTAACCCTTATGCATATTGATGACTTAGATGTGCAACACACGAAGTAAAGTATATCTTCAATCAATGAAGACATACATTCTAAGTGTGAATACATTAATGTGGAATTTGACTTCGGAGCGCCATGATAATTGCGCCCCGTGTCTGGGTCTAATACTTCCTATACGGTGGGTAACGCCACCACCAAATGTTCTATTTGAAGTGTTTCACTCATGGCGTTACCTTGCTATGTCTTCACATTTGGTTTGGCTTCAATGTCAACATGTCTTCATGATTATCTTCACTATGTTGATTATATATATATATACTAGTGTTCCGTCCTCTACAGCATTCACTTATAGCTATGTCTTCTTGTTGAATCTTTTGAACTAAGTGAATGTGATCGGACCCTAACCTCTCTATGCTCTCTATCTCAAACTCTATCTCTCCAAATCATATGCATTCTATTGAAACTGTCGAATGTCTTCTCTGCGTCCTTGTCAGCAGAAGATACAAAGACAAACCTTAAGTCCACTTTCAATGCTCACTCCTCCACATGAAACCCGGAGAAGTAGGAACGACCACCCGACAATCCAGGCGTGCGTGGGACATGGAACAAACCCCAAAATTCTGCATGATGGCCACGTGTTCCTCATATGCGAATTGCCAGGGGCACCTATGTAATAACGCAGTGCCGCCCCTGTACCTATAAATACACACTTCACGGCGGTCATTATCTCTTCTTCCACTCTCGCACGAACCCTAGCGCCACCGCTAGCCCTCGACGACGCCGGTGATGAAGCGCTTCGCTGCCGCAACCTCTTCGACGCTGTCTTCACACCGACCGCGGACATCGTCCTCTCCGCCGTCGCCATAGGTGTCCTCCATCGCCAAGTTAGGGCACGGAAGATCGAACTGCTCGGCCTCATCTTCCACTCCGTCTAGCAGTTCTTAGTGTGGTAAATAAAACTTCCTTTTTACGGCACCGTTGATCCTACGACTTTGTCACTTTCTACCACAAGCAGTTTCTATTCACACAAGTTAGATCTCTCTCATACTGCATCTCATAACATGCCTAGTATATTCACTTATGCTTCACAAAGTAGTTAGATTCCTCACTTGTACTGATCTCTGGATTCGTACAAATCTGGAACCAACTCCTTATCTATGAGTGAATGTCTTCGCACGTTGAGGTCAATGTCTTCTAAACTGATTTATATTCCAAATCTTCTGAGAATGCTTTTGACCTCTTCCCCTTCCCTCGCACCTTAATGCTGTCACAGGTACATGTCCGTGGGAGAATCCCTTGGTTCTCATAGTCTGCATTCATTTGCAGAATTCTTACAGCATCATATAAATTCTCCCGAAGCAAGTTCCTGTTTGTCCAGCAAGCGAAAATCTTTGAAGCCTTTGAACCTGTTGAAGCCTTTCAGTTTAAAGTTCATGGCTTCAGAGAAATCAGCAAGGAAGGGTGGCGGAAAGCATCATGGAGAAACATCTAGAGATCTGCCAGATGACCTCTCAGAACTGTACAAGACAGATCCTGATGAGGATTACAATCAGCGCAAGACCCAAATCCAATGGATTCGAAGATATTGGGCAGAACAATGGTTCAAATACCGATTTGTAACCCAAGAATATGCTGAGAAAAATGCCATCAAGAGACCGTGGGGAGACATCATATACAAGAATCTTCAACCCAGGTCCAGAGATGAAGCCATTGAACAAGGCGTCTATCCCTGCATGGTCTGTGGGCCACAACCTGCTGATGCACACCCATTGTCACTACTATGGTGTCGTGACGACATTCTGTTCAAGCGCAACTTCTAGTTTGCCCAAAACTCAGCGAAGCAAAACAAGAAGACATTGGGACTAGACTTCAACCCTGGTCCCTCAGCTCCAAGGGTTGATGGCACACGAGATGCAGAACCCAATGTCGTCGGTCCTTTCTACAACCTTGAAGGCCTCATCACCCATATCTTGGTTCAAGGGACTGCAGTGAATGAGCCTGCAGCTAACGCTGAATCAGATGAAGCGCCTGCAGCGCCGAAGCCAAAGAAGTTGAAGAAGCCTAAAGCTTCAAAGCCTGCCCCTTCACCAAAAATCTCACGGGAGAAGCCACTGGCAACTGCACCTCGTGAAGACAGTGTGCAGTTCGAAGATTTATCACGCATCTCCAAGCCCCAGAAGGTCAAGATGCCCCTACCACACACCGGCCAAGTGCTAACAGCTGCTGCCATTCTGCGCAATGATGCCATTGAGCTGTCAAGTGATGAAGATCTTGCAGATGAAGCTCTTGAGAAACTCATCAAGAGCAAAGAAGAAGCAGAAATCTTCAATGATCTGCCTCTCTTTGATGTAACAGTCATTCACAACTTCATTGATGAATGGTTTGACACGCCAAACATCAGCTTTGACGATCTCCAACTACCCATTGGCCTCAGTGTCGCGTTCCATGGCGCCATTGCTTCAGAGTTAGCTATCGCCCAGCGCATTGTTGAACTGAAGCAGAAGATTGACTTTGAGAAATCTCAGTTCAAGAAGCATATGGCCAAGCTCAGCGTGCAAGACGTGAAGAATCTCAAGATTATGCTGCACGAGCTCAAGGAAGCCTTTCTAAAGAAACGTGCAGAAGCTCAGGGTTCTCATGAGCGCATGAAGGTCCTGGCTGATAGGTGTGTGCAAGCCTACAATGAGGCTGAGAAGCGCAAGGCCCTTGGGCATCCTGGCATCGACCCCAGGATGGCTGCCAAGAAGCAGAAGAAGCCTGGTATGGCTGAACCTGAAGCACCAAGGCAGGAGGCAGATCCCCTTGTCTTCCCAACTAGCATGACTGGCCCGAAGCCAAAGGCCAGGTCAACCGCTTCAGAACTGAAGAAGACCAGGACTGCTGAGGCTGAAGCAAGGAAGAGAAAACATCCTGAAGCCTCTGCTACTGCCCCCGCCAAGAAGAAACTAATGACCAAGAAGGAACGGGCTGCTCCCACAGAGCCCTTGATTGTTGAACCCATTTCCATGGTTCACCCCGACACCGATCCACAAGAACGTCAACTCACTGTCCATGAGCCTGCTTTCACAGAGGCTCATGAAGCTGAAGACTTTCCAGCAGCTGATCCCCTCGCTGCTGAGGACATTGGTCATCATGACCATGTTGAAGATGATGCAGCCCTTCCTCAGCTAGAGCACCAACAGGTATCATCGCCTGTGCTCACGCACAATGAACTCATCAGCATTGGTTGTCCACTGACACCAATAGCACAGGATGCTTCGTGGGCAGATCACCCACAAGAGGAAGAAGACTCTGAGGCCCAGCCAACACAAACTCCACAGGCGTCGCCCGTGTTGCGCAGGCTTCGCAAAGGTCCAAGGCCTCAAGTCTCTGTGTCTGAAGCTAAAACTATTGAAGACATTCCGGCTGCATCAGTCGATGAAGAAGAAGCATCACAAGTTGCTACTCCCCTGTCCCACCAAGAAGCAGTTCTTGAGGAGAACGTGATCGTAAGCGACCCTCCAGCTCGTCAAGTGGAGGTTGAAAATCTTGCGGCTGCCACCACCAACACCACTGAAGCCACTGACGCTGTCATCGCTGAAGAAAATGTGGAGCTCTCACCAACAAAAGCACCAGAAGTCAGCGAAGCCACTGATCCCGCTGCTTCTGTTCCTGCGTCTGCTGCCGGTCCCCTATTCGACTATAATGTTGAGCACAGGCCTCAGGTACAGAAGCCAATCCCAAGATTGCCAAGGTTCCCAGGTCCCGCATCAGCACCTGGCTCCTTCAATATCAATGGCTTCGGAGCAAACAACACATTCTTCAACAGCTCTAGGAACCCCTACTCCAGGGAAAGAATATCATCTGATTGGTTCTGGAGTTATTCGCAGCGAAGCTATTACTCATGCGTTCTTTACAACCAAGGTTGCATCTTCCCACACAAGCGCCTTGACATTGAAGCAATAGCTGGTCTGCCCTGTCTGGAAGAAGCTCTGGATTGCTTCAAAGAGGTTGGACTGCTGCCGTTCGTCACTGACCAAGAGCATTGGAATGAAGAGTTGCTGCTCCAATTCTATGCCACACTTCACATCCGCGGGTATAGCAGAGATCCGAAGACCTGGGTCCTGGAGTGGATGACAGGAAACGTTCATCATGAAGCCAAAGCCTTTGACATCATTGAGCTCACTGGTTTGCCCACTCCTGGCGATCTCTACGAGCATGGCTGTCAGCTTCATAGTGAAGCT
Source organism: Triticum dicoccoides (assembly GCF_002162155.2). Lineage (NCBI taxonomy): Eukaryota > Viridiplantae > Streptophyta > Magnoliopsida > Poales > Poaceae > Triticum > Triticum dicoccoides. The sequence goes on from NC_041380.1 coordinate 29,908,935, forward strand.
ATTGAGAGCATCTTTCAGAAGACTGAACCTAATATGAGTCAGATGCGCAGTATGATGAAGCCATTGCCCCAAGATGCTGCTTATCCCACGGAGTTCTTCATTGAAGACCTTGAGTATCTGCCAAGAACCATTTATCACATCATAAGGCGAACTCTCTGGCCAATCAAAGGACATTCTCCCCATGCCAAGCTAGAAGGTGCAATGAAGACTTTGGTCTTCTACTTCTTCATGGAAAATGCTTCCATACACAGGATTTCTTCATTCGCCAACTTGCTACATCTGGCTCTGATCTGTTTGGTTTGAAGTTCTACGCCCCTTGGGTGATGTGGCTGATCAAACTTCACTCTGCTATCTCATATCAGCCCTCGGCCCGCAATCATCGAATCTTTTTGCCTGATGTGGATATGTCTATTGAAGCCATCTATCCTGAGCCTGCCAAGGAACCTCTCAGTCTTCAGAATGCAGAGCATCAAATTTTTTCTCAGAACGTTGAAGGCGTTGAAGCCGTAACTCGTGTGTATCCTTTGGCTGGCACTACACGTGCACCGCATCCTGCTCTCACTGAAGCCACTGACAGTAGAACTGCTCCACGACCCAAGAAGCTCACTCGTGTTCTCAACGACCGAGAGCTTCTTATGGCTCTTCATTAGAAACAGGATAGGCATCATGACTGGCTGAAGCGTCAAATGCAAATCCTCTTGGTGGATGTTAATAGCATTCGCAATCTTGCCACCAAGAATGCTTTTTTTGCCCATGAAACCTCTTGCCGCACATGGAAAGGGCTGACGCTGATGTGTTCTGAAGATGATCTTCAAGAGAATGGCTTCACTGAGCGATTCAAGTTTGACTCCACACCTCCTCGAAGGGCAGTGCTGCGACAAACTCCATCCCTTGAAGACTCTGAGTTCTCTTCCTCTGCTGCAACTGTGAATGCCAGAGTAATCGAGGATGAAGACGATGCTACTTCACCGCCACCTCCTTCAGCATGCTTCGACTCTGCTCCAAGCTCTTCAGCACCGCCAAACACCACCAACGACCCTGCTGCTTCACCTACTCCTCATGGGAACGAGTAGATGCTCTATGTCTTCAAACCTTTTTGGTCCTTACTGACAAAAGGGGGAGAAGAATATGAGGTTGATAGTCTTCAAGCGGGTCCATATGGGTGGGTGCTTTATATTTTGCTTCGTGCTTACAACTCTCGCTTTGCTACATTTGGTTCTTTGAGTTGTAACACTTAAACTCGATGGTCGTCTGCTACTTATTTGCCACCTTGTGTTGCGATGATAAATTCCACATGTGCGACAATAAATTCTGCACTTAGATCATTCTGCAGACGTCCATTTTCCATTATGCATGTCATTATCTTCATATACTTTCACATGCATAGTGGATTGTCATCATAAGTTGAAGTGGATCTCCACAAGTACAACCTGCCATGTGCATTTGCATTCCAAAAGCAAATTACTTATATGCACATCTTCAGGGGAAGCCCTTGCAACTTATGAAGACAATTCCTTATCCTTTACAATTTCACAGATTATATTCCCCGTTGAAAACTTCAACTAGTTTGTCATCAATCACCAAAAAGGGGGAGATTGTAAGTGCATCTAGTGCCACCCCTAGTTGGTTTTGGAGTATTGACGACAAACCTAGTTGAGGGACTAATGTGTTTGTGAGAATTGCAGGATAACACAGGTAGAAGTCCCTCATTGATTCGGTTTTCCTACCAGAGATGACCCCTAAAAATGTATGAAGACATTGAAGTCAAAGGTGGTATATGAAGATATTCACGTTGAAGACTATGACAAGAGAAGACACCACATGAAGCCTATGGAGCTCGAAGACTTAGATATTTCGTAGTTCTCTTTCTTCTGTGTTGAGTCATAGGAACCACCGTACTTTTAAGTGGGGTCCAGGAGAACCAGTCAGAATGACTGAAGTGATTCTTAAACAAAACCTATGTCTTCGAGTGAAGACTTTGAGAGCGAATCTTGTCTAGAGTCGGACAAGTCAGCTTTGCTTGTAGCCCAAATAAAGTTGTCGTGTGAGTTTGAAATCTGACCGTTGGAACACGTGTCAGTTCCTTAGTGACCCAGGGTCATTTCGGACAAACCAGGTCGGGTTGCCAAGTGGCTATAAATAGCCCACCCCCTACAACCATAAATGGTTGGCTGCTCAGATTCAAAGTATGGCTTTTGTGGTCTGAGAGCAACCCACCTCGAAGCCTTTGAGAGAGAATTCCTTGCGAGGATAAAGCCCTAACCACCCAGAGCCAAAGAGAATTAGGCATCGCTTAAGTCTTCTTGTCTGTGTGATCTGAAGACTTATTACACTTGAGGACTGTGCATCCTCCAGCCGGTTAGGCGTCGCGTTCTGAGCATCCAAGAGACATTGTGGATTGCCGGTGAACGAAGTCTGTGAAGGTTTGGGAGTCTACCTTGAAGACTTACCAGAGTGATTGGGCGAGGTCTGTGTGACCTTAGCTCAAGGGGAATACGGTGAGGACTGGGTGTCCTGAGCTGCGTGTTCAGGACTGGGTGTCCGAGACTGTGTGTCCTAAGGTTTAAATACCTAGCCGCCCTAACTAGACGTACAGTTGTCACAGCAACTGGAACTGGTCCAACAAATCATTGTCTTCAGCGAGTCACTGGTTTCATCTTCCCTTCCCTTTACTTACTGTTACTCCTTGTGAAGTCATTGTATGTTCGCACTATCTTTTGTCTTCACTGAGTGACTGCGTGTTCTGTGTGGCTTCACAATATCTTCCTACCCGATCCTTACTACATTGCTGCTATTAGTCATTGTGCTTTCACTCTATTGAATACTTGACTATGGCTTGCCTAGTGTAGTCTACCTTCCGCTGCAGGGTAATAGGTTTATTTCTATCGTTTGTCTTCATAACTTCCACGTTTTGAAGACTTTCATAAAAATCGCCTATGCACCCCCCCTCTAGTCGATATAACGCACTCTCAGAGTCCATGAAGAAGACAAACGGATGTAGTCGAACGAATCCTCACAACACGACGTTACCGGAAACAACCCGAAGAAGCAACACCGGAAAGAAGCAAACAACATAGTAAACAACCACCACTTAAACAAGGCATGATGCACAATCAAGTATGATGCATGTCCGGTTTAATGAAGCATGACATGGCAAAGTGCACAAACAATCCTACAAATAAAGTGGAGCTCAATATGCAACTCCGTTGCATATTGACGAAACATCACATTCAAGTTATTTAGTTCGATCTCGTTTATGTACCCAATAATATTAAATGTTGGTAAAACATGGCAAGAGGGTGAAGCAAAGGAAAACTACCTATCTAGGCAAGTTTAAATGAGGCCGGAATGACAAACAACAAGTCCGGAAACTCCTCATGTGCATATATTGGTTATGGTACTGTTCCGCCCTAAACATTATTTTAGAGTTGTTAAATATGCAAAGTGAGTACACCATGTTAAACTAGACATTTTCTACCCCATTTACATATAAAGTTTATTAAATTCGGAGTTACGGTTATTTTGTTATGAATTAAAGCATTTTAACATGGCATAGGAGCAAATTTAATCAAACAACAATTTAAACATCTCAAACATAGATGAAAGTTGGATATTATGAATCTAGACAAAATTCTAAGCAAGTTTCATATATAATTTATTTAGATCCGATGCACGGTTGTGAATTTATTAAATGCATGAAACTAGGGGGGTTTTCTGTAAAACTGCAATTCCCTGGAAATTAGCTAAATTCACAAAGACTGGAAAAAAAACATCCACGGGCTGAAACTGGTGCAAGTCTGGGCCAACTGGGAAAAAACAAAAGGGACGCTGCTAGGGGGGCGTCTCACCATGGGCCAAGGCCCCGTTCGGGCGAGACGACATGCTTAAGCTGGGCCTGGGAGAGGCCGCTGGGTCAACGTGAGGCGCAGCGGAGGCGCTGACTGCGTGCGCTCTGCGCATCTCTGAAGAAAACGGCAGCAGCAGGTCGAGGCAGCTCGGCAGGGGACAGGCGCGGCGGCAGCTGGTGCTTCCGGCGACACACAACGACGGGACGGCCACCGGATGCGAGGCGAGGTCGTCGGGGACCGATTCCCGGCAGTGGGCGGCGGATCCGGCAAGGCAAGGTCTTGGCGGCGGCCACAGCAAGAACGAGCACACGGGGTGGCGAGGAACTTGGCGGGGCGGCGGAGGCAGAGACTCGTTCGATGTAGAGGCGAAGCAGAAGTCACAAGGTTCGGCGAGGACGCGAGGATTCAGGCGGGGATGGACGCCGACGACGCGGACGAGGCAAAGGCCTCCGGCAAAGAAGCTCCAGGCGGCGGCGCTGCAAGATCGGGGACGTGAGCGTCCAAGGCGTCGGGTCTCTGCTGGAGAAGGGAGAGGCGAGAGAGATTAGAGAGGTTGAGAGACAGGAGCACGGCGAGCAAATGAAGGGAAGGCAGGGGAATGGCGACCTGGTCCTCTGTGGCCTAGCTGACCATGGTGGTGGTGAGGCACAGCTCCGGCGCGCTGGGCAAGGGGCTTCTGCTCCAGCGATATACGGCGGGGCCATGGCGCTCGGCTCAGGAAGGGCCCGGGAGGAGCTTGCGCCGACGAGCTTCCCGGTGACTGGAAGGATTTTTTTGGGTGGCTGCGAGTGATGGGGATCGAGGAGGGACATGGGGGAGCGCTAGTTGGTGGAGAACGGGATCTGGTAGGATCCCGATGAGAGAGTGGCGGCGGGTGAGGAAAAAGAGGGAGTTGGTCTAGGGTTAGGCTAATATATATAGCGAGTAGGATAGGTTAGGGGCTATCTTGTCCCTCCGATCGTAATCGAACGAACGAAAAAAAAATATGTTAGGAAGTCCAATTAACAAAACGGAGACATTTTGTAGATGTTTGGGGTTGATCCGGACACAGCGGTAACGACTGTCCGGGTCGGGTCCGGGACAGATTTCGGACGCGTGCGCGAGGAATGCCGCGGGCTGACGAGAGAGGTTAGGTTGGGCCTGGCGGTAGGTAGTGGGCTGTGTAGACGGTCTCGAGCTGAGAGAAGAGAAGAGAGGGAGGCCCGGCGACTGTTTCCGGAGACCAAAAACGTCCGATGTTAGACCGACTACTATTGCCTCTATATTTATCCGTTGGGGCATCAAACGGACTCCGAATGCGATGAAACTTGGCAGGCGTTCTACTGACGACAAAACAACACCGCATGCCAACTTTCAACCCATTCCGAGAACATTTTCCGGCCACTTATAAAATAATATTTCGGACATGTCGCGGGCGTGTGCAAGTGTGTCTGGGCTCAGAACGGACAACGGAAGGAACTGGGAGAACCCGAATGGATGCAAGTTTTGAAAACGTATGATGTAAAGCGGATGATGACATGATAAAATGCAACACGCAAGCAAATGACAAGGGAACACCAGCGAATAACTGGAAGACACCTGGCGCAACGGTCTCGGGGCGTTACAACACTCCACCACTACGAGAGGATCTCGTCCCGAGATCTAGAATGGCACCGGAGGGCAAACGGAAGAGAAAGAAAAGAGGTAAAATTAAGTTGCTTCTTTGACAAATGAGTGAAACCACGAACCTTGAAAAGGTTAAGCCATTTCGAGAAAAGAATACAACGGAGATGAACGAAGTTGAAAAAACTCCGTTAGAAAAAAGGGACAAGGAAGAACAACTTCGAGCAGCACTCCGGTTGAGAAGTTATGCAAGACTTGATACGGTGAAAGAACTTGAGCAGAGGACACGGCACTCCGGTTAGACAAGATAGAGAAGGAATAAGACTGATATAATTTCGACAGCACCTCGACTGTAAATGGAAGAAATTGAACATAATCTTGACAAACCGAGATGAGGAGTGAAAAGAGCAACATCACTAGACCTCCGGGAGAAAGAATAGAATAAAGATAATTGAGACAAAAGAATGTAGAAGGAAATGCCAACTTCTGCTACAAACGAGCTTGAAAAGGTATCCTTAGGAGATGGGTCGAACGGAGTTGTTGCAAAACCAACAACGAAAAGAATAAGCTTGATATGGTCTTATGGAATACATCTCAAATTATGAGGTGACAACCTGCCACTCACGGGGAAAAGAATTGGATTGGTATGAGCAAGGAGACAAGAAACTTATTTCACCGGAAGGATGAAATAAGAACTTGGGTCATTTATGAACACCATAGGTAGCAACAATCCTTAGGGAATGCTCTAGGTGAAATATAACCCAAGATAATTCCAACGAATAGGTTGATGGATTTAAAATATCTCATTCTTAACAATATGTGAATCATGAAACATGAGCTCAAATTATCAAAAATGACAAAATAGCACCTCCAATAATATGGTAGAAAGAATTGCACTCCGGATTGCACGAAAAAGAATACTTGTGCTCCTTAGAAAAGAATGTTGATGAACACTTCGAGAAGGAAATTAAATCATTGATGAAACCATCATGTAGAACCTTCATGAAGAACTCCGGTAACAAAAGGATAACGAGAAGAAAGAGAAGTTGAAAACACAAGGTGAGTCCTTGCAATGATTAGATGGATCTTCGTGATGAAATAAATTGAGAGATCTTGGAACTCCGGAAAAGAAAAGATGAAACAATTGAAACCAAGATTTTTGATGAGGCTCCGGAATAAGGAATTAATCACTTGGATGAAACAAGAATAAGAATTACATTATGCTTATCCTTCACCAATTAAATTGATGACAAACAACGGATTTGACATATTACTTATTCTCGTAGAAAAGATTAAGAGAGATATAACATAAACTTGGGAAGGTCTTCGACGAACCATCGGTAGGATTTGAAAAACAACGAATGAGTTGATATGATAACCATGGAATAGAATCTTGAGCCAACCACCGTAAGAATTGAAAATGAACGAAGAGAAGATAAAGAAACACCGGGAAGAATTAGGAAATGAATGAATATGCTTGAGAGAATTTAGAGACAATAGAACGAAGGGATCACGAACTGATTAGAGATTACTTGAACGAAGCACCGGTAAAATTTGGGGAATGATAGCTAAAAGCTGAGAATGAATAATTCTGAGATGATGGGCTTCGTAGAAAAACAAACTGAAATACTCTTAAAATGCTTCGGATGGGTGAAAAGAAATACTGATAGATGAATACAATGGTGAGAGAATGGCAATAAGCTAGAACCATGAGTCTAGAAGAGAATGGAGCAAGATTAAAGAGAAACTCTTCTTCAGTCTTCAAAATCCGAGAATGACGACGAGAACACCACCATGAATTATTGAGGCACACCGGAATGAAGAATGGAAAAGTTGAGCCAACGATGAAAAGAATTTGAAAGATCTTGGAGAAAAGCATATGACTGATGAAAAAATTCATTCTTACGTCAAACTTGGAAAAGAATTTGAGAGTAACGCCGGGAAAATTAGAAGAGTTAGGTAAGATCCTAGGAAAGACCTGTGGGTTAGGGCCCACTCAAAAGAAACACCGTTGAAATGATTTAAAGAGAGAGATTACACCGGTAGAATTAAATGACTTGAATGAGATAACAACCTCGAAAGATCTTGAATGAATGCAGAGTGAAAACACGAATCTTCTGAGATATCTTTAGCACTCCAGAACAATTAAATAGCAAGAAGTGAATGAATATGAGGTGCACCGGCATGAGAAGGTATTTGAAACGAGGAAAAAGGATATGATCAACACCAAAGCTTGATTTGAATTCACCGGAGAAGAAAGAATGACGAATGGCGAACTTTAGGCTCCGTTAGTATCTTCATGAGAATCACCGGATAAGAACATTGAAGGAAAAGGATGGAGAGACTTCACATCAATAAGATGGATACTTGATCAAGAAATCTGAATCTTTCAAGAAAACAAGGGTGGGTGGGTGGGAAAACACTGTTGAGAATGAAACGAACATCGTTGAGAAGAAATGATAATTGATCTTGCTGATGTTGAAATGATCGGATCCACTTGAAGAGAAAACACACCGGTGAAAAGGATTGACAAGACAATCTTGATGATCAAGAAGGATTGGTATCCACATTGGAGTATGAGAACACCATTTGGGGAAGGTATGGAATCAACACTTGACATTGAAGCAACTCGAATACCACAACTCAAAACAAAACAAAGGATTGGCTTGCAGAATAAGCCAGAACAAACATATGATAGAGATTTCGTCCAAAGTTTTTGTGATGGGGCCTACACGGGCTCGATCGTACAGCACCATCATGTACAAGGCAATGCACATGACATATGAAGTGTCCCCGAGTCGGCATAGCCAAGGACTCTTTAAGACACAACGAGACCACTGTAAAACCAACCGTGAATAGGCGGACCACTAGATGTCGAACCCCAATTTCATATCATACATCTGTCGGAAAGATTTCCTAAGAGCTACTTGAATTCCCACTTATAAACTCCCGAAATTTTCCGGTTATGCAATCAGGTGTTGGGGATACAGGGGAAGCATAATATCTCACGGAGACTGGAAAAAAACATCCACGGGCTGAAACTGGTGCAAGTCTGGGCCAACTGGGAAAAAAACAAAAGGGACGCTGCTGGGGGGGCGTCTCACCATGGGCCAAGGCCCCGTTTGGGCGAGACAACAGGCTTAAGCTGGGCCTGGGAGAGGCCGCTGGGTCAACGTGAGGCGCAGCGGAGGCGCTGACTGCGTGCGCTCTGCGCATCTCTAAAGAAAACGGCAGCAGCAGGTCGAGGCAGCTCGGCAGGGGACAGGCGCGGCGGCAGCTGGTGCTTTCGGCGACACACAACGATGGGACGGCCACCGGATGCGAGGCGAGGTCGTCGGGGACCGATTCCCGGCAGTGGGCGGCGGATCCGGCGAGGCAAGGTCTTGGCGGCGGCGACAGCAAGAACGAGCACATGGGGTGGCGAGGAACTTTGCGGGGCGGCGGAGGCAGAGACTCGTTCGATGCAGAGGCGAAGCAGCAGTCACAAGGTTCGGCGAGGACGCGAGGATTCAGGCGGGGATGGACGCCGATGACGCGGACGAGGCGAAGGCCTCCGGCGAAGAAGCTCCAGGCGGCGGCGCTGCAAGATCGGGGACGTGAGCGTCCAAGGCATCGGGTCTCTGCTGGAGAAGGGAGAGGCGAGAGAGATTAGAGAGGTTGAGAGACAGGAGCACGGCGAGCAAATGAAGAGAAGGCAGGGGCATGGCGACCTGGTCCTCTGTGTCCTAGCTGACCGTGGTGGTGGTGAGGCACAGCTCCGGCGCGCTGGGCAAGGGGCTTCTGCTCCGGTGATATACGGCGGGGCCATGGCGCTCGGCTCAGGAAGCGCCCGGGAGGAGCTTGCGCCGACGAGCTTCCCGGTGACTGGAAGGATTTTTTTGGGTGGCTGCGAGTGATTGGGATCGAGGAGGGACATGGGGGAGCGCTGGTTGGTGGAGAAGGGGATCTGGGAGGATCCCGATGAGAGAGTGGCGGCGGGTGAGGAAAAAGAGGGAGTTGGTCTAGGGTTAGGCTAATATATATAGCGAGTAGGATAGGTTAAGGGCTATCTCGTCCCTCCGATTGTAATCGAACGAACAAAAAAAAATATGTTAGGAAGTCCAGTTAACAAAACGGAGACGTTTTGTAGATGTTTGGGGTTGATCCGGACACAACGGTAATGACTGTCCGGGTCGGGTTCGGGACAGATTTCGGACGCGTGCGCGAGGAATGCCGCGGGCTGACGAGAGAGGTTAGGTTGGGCCTGGCGGTAGGTAGTGGGCTGTGTAGACGGTCTCGAGCTGAGAGAAGAGAAGAGAGGGAGGCCCGGCGACTGTTTCCGGAGACCGAAAACGTCCGACGTTAGACCGACTACTATTGCCGCTATATTTATCCGTTGGGGCATCAAACGGACTCCGAATGCGATGAAACTTGGCAGGCGGTCTACTGACAACAAAACAACACCGCATGCCAACTTTCAACCCATTCCGAGAACATTTTCCGGCCACTTATAAAATAATATTTCGGACATGTCGCGGGCGCGTGCAAGTGTGTCTGGGCTTAGAACGGACAACGGAAGGAACTGGGAGAACCCGGACGGATGCAAGTTTTGAAAACATGATGATGTAAAGCGGATGATGACATGATAAAATGCAACACGCAAGCAAATGACAAGGCAACACCAGTGAATAACTGGAAGACACCTGGCGCAACGGTCTCGCGGCGTTACACCTGGCCCAATCCAGTTGATCTGAGGTTTCCCTCCAGAGCCAAGGCCGTGGAGAGGAGGAGCACACCTCCAAAACAACGCTTTCAAGAAAGGTCACGGCACCCGCAGGCGCCACCGGCGCCGGCTCCAATGAAGATCGAAACATGGAACCAACTTCATGCGTACGCGTGTCCTTTATGCGCGTGATTTTTCGGCCTGTTATCTCACGTGGAAAGAGAAAACAAAAAACGTAAGTAGTATGAGGGTCGAACTGCAAAATATATAGAACCAGACATCGGAAAAGAAAACCAGGAACCAACCGCTTTGGACGTTTTGCCTGCACGTGACACTTGTCACACGCGCAGCCCTCCCGAACTGTCCGCTCGTTCTCTTTTCAAGGAGGCGTTACTTGACTAGTTGTTCTCGGTTTCTTGTTTCTGGAGGAGCTCCATCTGGTTAATTAGGACTATCGGTCGTGTATAGTATGTATGCCTACAGTGCACCGCACTAGGAAGAAATGTCGTAAATAAACTCTGATCTTTTTGTCTAGGCAAGTCATGATATAATTAATGAAAGCACACAAGAATATTTGAATGTTGGTAGTTGGCCTACCAAATTCATTGATTAGTAGAGGAAAAGCGAGCTACAGAGAAGCCAGGCGGGCAAAGCATCTGAGGGAGATGCAAAGGAGAAAAAGAAAGAGGCAAGCCCGAAGCCAAAACAAAGAAACAGCCTAGCCTGGATCAAACGGGATCTGAGCTCCTGCCAAATTCCAAAGATGGATCTCCTCCCTCACTTTTTGCATGAAGCCTTCCAGCTGCAGCGCTTCATTTTGAACTTTTGAAATAGGCGCTTGTTCCTTTCGCGCCAGATTATCTAAGATGTAAGCTGAATGAGAGTGAGAGTTCTTTTTTTCTTAGTTGGCGTGGCACTCATGTAGCAGCTTCCTAGCCATTGCTTAATGCTACTCGAATCTGCCCGGGTCGATGGCAGTAGCGACGAGATGTTAGGGGTTGTTTGGTTTGTGACCCGAAAGTTGTCACACATAAGGTTAGGCAAGTTTGATCAACTCAGGTGAGTGTTTGGTTCAAGTCATACCTTAGGCAAGATGCATTTAGGCCCCATATGACATACACACAAAAAGTATGGCAAGATTCCCTTAGACTTGCCAACTTATGGCTTTTATTTTGATGAACTATCCTTAGGCAAGCTTGGCAAAAATATGTGGCAAAGTGTGGCAATGCAAGACCTAGAACCAAACAACCCCTTAGTCAGCGATGCGATCGATGTCCAAGCGTGACGCGTCCAAGGACATTCCGTGAGCAGGTGCAAAGGTATTTTCAGACTTCGTTCAAATAGTTGTTTTCCCACCCTCAACAGAGGGGAGCGTCCGCCGTTAGGATCTTACAGAGCAGCACCATCCACAAGAAATACGGCATTTTCCTGGCGCCCACGATGCCCAGATCAGGTTATAACCTTCCATGGGGACTGCTCCTTCAAAATGGAGGAGATAGGCAGAGCGAGCGCTATATTCATTTTGATTGATGGCGTCGGCTTGGTTCTCATGTAGCACCTGCTCATCGAATAGCGACGCTAGCCGGATGAGCTCCGAGGTCATATGTTCAGTAAGGCCATTCGCTAGGTCAGATAACCAGGTTTCGTTGGACAACACCTCACTGGCCGTGCGATATCTCCGTGCTGATATGTTGAAAAGCGATGGGCCGATGACCTTGGGGCATTCTCCATTGAGCCAGCGATAATGCCGGAAGTTAGCCTTCCGACCGTCCCCCAAGATAATTTTGGTGGCCATGGCTAAAAGCATAGGAATTGGTGGACGTGTCCAAGGTCGTGAAGGGTTTTGCCGGGCAAGCCACCACCACCTCAGACGTAGCATCGTCCGAACTTTGGCAAATCCAAGACCCCAAGGCCACTAAGGTGTTTTGGTCTGCAGACTAGGTTCCACGCCACCCTGCACTTGCCGCCATTGCGTGTGCTCTCGTCGCTCCAGAGCCACGCGCGACATAGTTGGGTCATGCGTTTCAGTACCCACGCCAACAGCTGGTGTACTGTCATCATGTAGATCACAAGCGAAATCAGCCCTGTTTTTAGCAGCACAAGACGTCCGCTTTTTTCCATTAGCCCGTCTTTCAAAGCCACCGTCTTCTTACCAAACTTGACTAAGAGGGGGTCCAGATCAGACTTGGTGAGTGAATAATTAATAAAATGGTTGCATGCATCTTCCAAATGCAGAGGCTGGAGGGTCATCCTTCTTTTCGTTAAAAAAAGATTAGACTTGGTGAGGTTGCACAGTGATAATGCGAGTTATTTACTCAAAACCACCACATTATGGGCTAGGGTAACAGATCGATACCACATTTGAGGCAGTTCACAAAAAACCACCAACAATTGGGCTAATTTGTAACGCGGAGCACTGACGTTGCGTTTTAGCCCAAAAAACAGCGAATCCGATAGGTGGGTCCCGCCTGTCGGGCTGACGTGGCGCGTGTTGACGGCCGCCGTTAGACAGCGAGAGACGGCCATTTTGGCGCGCCCGTCTACTAGGTCAAGTTGTTCCCCCCGTCGATTCAGTCCACCCCTCGATTCAGCCCTTCCCCGCTCCGCTCCGATGGTGACCAGCTCCGGCGGCGACGGCGCACACGGAGTCGACGGAAGCGGCAACGACGCACTCGGCGGCGAGGGTGGTGGTACTACTTTAGGGCAGAAGCGGCTGCGCTCGCAATGCTGAGTCATCGGTCCCCACACCGATGACGGCTGCGACCTAGATCCAGAGTCGGCCGCAGCGGTGGGCCTGTCGCCGGAGCCTGGTACCGAGGAAGCAGCTTTGCAGATTGGTCCCGAGGATGTGCTCCCATTCGCCCCATCTTCAGCTAGGTAATCTGAATCTTTCAAAATATGTTCTTTCAATCTTTCCTTACTACTGGATCTGTTTTATACATTGAACAAAGATTCTAGTTCTGAATATTGATTTGTTAGTCATTTAGAAGTGACTTCCTGAATATTTATCGAATATCACATCTTCAGTCAGGGTTCAGTTATGTTAGTAGTACTGTAGGGTTCTGAATTTTTGGAGAAAATCACACTGCAGTGTTCATTTATGTTATTGTCATGTTACTATAATTGACTTGGTAATTTTGCTTACACTGCATTGTAATGGTGAGCTATATTAGGCCTGAAGATATTCATTTGTCTATGCTAGTAATGTTAGTACTAATTTGATGGTTCTAATTTTTTTGAATAGTGCGTTCTAATGGTCAGATATAATGGTCAGTTATGTTGATACAATTGACTTATTAATATTCATTTGTATGTCCATTTTAGGCCTGAAGATTTATGGTCAATCTATTTCCAGTTTCCTGGGAAGAAGTATGCTCTTGTTAAGATGTCTGAAAGAGAAATCACTTATGGTAGTTTGGTCAATGTAATGGTCACCAATGGATACTGTAAGGATGGCAGTCTTTGCTACTTGAAAGAGGAAGATATAGGGCTGCAAGGTGTTTGTGTCATTAAAGGCAACATTGAAGTAGTTCGAATGCCGAGAGAATTTGAGAGCACCCAGACATTGTCACTGACAGTTGTAAAGGTAAAGTTAGTTATTGAACCACCAATTGGAGAAGATCAAGATGCACAGCAAATAGATGCAGAGCCAGATCTTGTCTTTGCTGTTGCTGAATCAGGTGTTGTGCACAAATCAGTTCCTCCTAACTATCAGTTACATCTTGGGACACAGGAAAGTGTAAATTTTTTGCCACTCAAATCAGTTCCTCCTAACTGTCAGTTACATCTTGGGACACAACTTAACACTGAAGTAAGTGTCAATTATGCTGATTTTCAGTTTGATTCAGATGAGGAGGACAATGCAGTTAGTGAGGAAGAAATTCCTGTAGGAGAAGAAGAAGATGACTCAGATTCAAGCGGTGATGAAGAATTTGTAGTTGATGTGGACCTCTTAGGTGCAGGAGAAGAAGAAGATGACTCAGATTCAGTGCAGTATGTGGAAGAACAGAGAGCAAAGAGGAGGAAAGAGGAACATGAGCTAGATGAAACTATTGCTGACATAAAGAGGAAGAGAGCTGAATACATGGCTAGTACACACTGTGAGGGGGACACAGATGCTGAAGATATATATGACATGGACCAGGAAGAAGATGATGAGGAGGCCCAAGAGATCCCAGTTCCTGAGCCTGTTAAGAAGAAGGCAAAGAGGCCAGCTCCTACAAGTAGGTCCCACTCAAGTGCTGGGCCAACCATTAATCCTGATTGGTTTCCATCTTTAGAAGAGGAAGATACAGGCTTTGAAGCAGATGATGATGGCAATGAACCAATGTCCTTTGTTATCAGCTCTGGCAGAAGGAGTAGAGCTAAGAAAAGACCACCTAGGGTCTGGTATGATGAGGACAGGATGCATCCAGAACAACAATTTCAGCTGAAGCTCTGTTTCAAAGATGTTTACCAATTCAGAGAGGCCCTTGTCAACTTGCATGTAAAACAACTTAGAAGATACAAATATCACAGAAACTGCAGTGATAGGATAATAGTTTGCTGTGATGGAGATGGATGTCAGTTCTACATGGTAGCAGCACAGATAAGAAATGAGCCCACTTTCTGCATTAAGAAGATGATGTTGGAGCACACATGTCCCACCCAGTCTGAGAAAACTAGGATTAGTTCAAGGTGGCTTGGCAACAAAATGCTTGAAACTATCAGATCAGATCCCAACACTACTGTACCTGCTATTGTTGACAAGACAAATAGGCAATTTGGGCTTGAGATTCCTAGGATGATGGCATGGAGGGCTAAGAAGAAAGCAAAGGAGATTGTGCTTGGTGATCACAAGAAGCAATATAAGAGGCTGAGAGACTATTTGGAGACTGTGAAGCTTACAAATCCTGGATCTAGGTGCATTGTCACTACTATTAGTGGCAAAACCAGAGAAAATCCTACTGCTGGACCAAGGATCCATGGTCTATTTTTCAGTTTGAATGCATGTTGTGAGGGCTTCTTGAATGGATGTAGGCCATTCATAGGTCTAGATGGCTGCTTCATCAAATTGACAAGTGGTGCACAGATACTAGCAGCTACTGGAAGGGATGCAAACAACAATATGTACCCCATTGCATTTGGAGTGGTTGGAGTTGAAGATACAGTGAACTGGTCCTAGTTCTTGACACAACTCAAGTATGCTCTAGGAGGAAGTGAAGAGGGCAAATTTGGAAAGTACACATTCATGTCTGATAGACAGAAGGTTAGTTCATTTAGTTCATTTGCTTGTTCATTTACTTGTTCATTTAGTTGTTCATTTAGTTCATTTACTTGTTCATTTAGTTCATTTACTTGTTCATTTAGTTCATTAGCTTGTTTATTTAGTTAATGCCATCATCAAAGTGATGCCATCAAGACTAGTTGGTAGGTGTCGAGTCGTAACGCTTCTTGTTGACACTTAGGTTTAGATGGCCTAGGGTGACCCATGTAGGATCAAGAAACATATGCATCATCATAGTGATGCCATCAAGACTAGTTGGTAGGTGTCGAGTCGTAACGCTTCTTGTCGACACTTAGGTCTAGATGGCCTAGGGTGACCCATGTAGGATCAAGAAACATACGCATCATCAAAGTGATGCCATCAAGACTAGTTGGTAGGTGTCGAGTCGTAACACTTCTTGTCGACACTTAG
>NC_041380.1:29925121-30024443 GCF_002162155.2 Triticum dicoccoides
CTTAGGTCTAGATGGCCTAGGGTGACCCATGTAGGATCAAGAAACATGGGCATCATCATAGTGATGCCATCAAGACTAGTTGGTAGGTGTCGAGTCGTAACGCTTCTTGTCGACACTTAGGTCTAGATAGCCTAGGGTGACCCATGTAGGATCAAGAAACATAGGCATCATCATAGTGATGCCATCAAGACTAGTTGGTAGGTGTCGAGTCGTAATGCTTCTTGTCGACACTTAGGTCTAGATGGCCTAGGGTGACCCATGATGGCCTAGGGTGACCAATCAAGACTAGTTGATCATCAAAGTGAAACCATCATGTTTAGTGATTTTAAATGATTTAAAATCATATTAAATCATTTAAAATCATATTAAATCAATTAAAATCATTTAAAATCATATTAAATCAATTAAAATCATATTAAATCATTTAAAATCATATTAAATCATTTAAAATCATTTACAATCATATTAAATCAATAAAAATCATTTAAAATCATATTAAATCAATTACAATCATATTAAATCATTTAAAATCATATTAAATCAATTAAAAACATTTAAAATCATATTAAATCATTTACAATCATATTAAATCAATAAAAATCATTTAAAATCATATTAAATCATTTAAAATCATTTCAATTCACTTTCATGCAGGGTCTACTCAATGCAGTGACAGCAGTATTCCCAAACTACCATCATAGGTACTGTTTGAGGCACATCTATGCAAACTTCCAGAGAGCAGGATTTGGAGGAGAGGATTTGAAGAGATGCATGGATGCAGTTGCCTATGGTTACACTGAACATGACTTTAATTTGGCTATGGAAAGCATGAAGGCTGAGTGCACTGCTGCTTGGGAGTGGATGTCAAGAATTCCTCCTAAAGCTTGGTCTAGGCATGCAATGGACACTAATTGCAAAACTGATTTGGTGGTGAATAACTTAAGTGAAGTTTTTAATAAGTACATTCTAGATGTAAGGAACAAGCCAATTGTTACAATGATCAATGGGATCAAGGACAAGTTTCTAGTGAGGTTCCACCAGAAGAGAGAGGGTGGAAAATGTGCTAGATGGGAGATTGCACCAACCTATGCAGAGAGGTTGGAGATGAACAAGAAGTATGCAAGGGATTGCAAAGCACTGATAGCTGGCCAAGGACTTTTCCAAGTCACTAGTGGAGACAAGACCTATGGTGTTGACACAAACCTACAGACATGTGGGTGCAAGAAATGGGACATCACTGGAGTTCCTTGCAACCATGCTTGTTCTGCCATCTATAGGTCTAAACAGCTGCCAGAGGATCATATCAATGTGTTTTTCCAGAAATCTATGTACTTGGAGGCATATAAGCCAGTAATTTACCCTGTTCCTGGTCCAGATAGCTGGATGAAAACTCCAACACCTGACATTGAACCACCACAATTCAAAGATGACAAGAAGGGGCCAGCAGAAGAAAAAAGGAAAAAGGAAAGTTTGAGCCACCTCAAGCAAAGCAGACATCTAGGATGGCTACTATAACATGTGGGAACTGCAAGCTCCAAGGACACAAGTACACAAGTTGTCCAAAACCATTGAGGCCTGATCTGCAAATCAGGAGGAACAAGCACATGGTATTTTCATTTTGAAATTAGTTGAGTGTTCATTTCTATTGACTGGTCATTATAAAGTTGTTTAATTTTTTAATTACAGGAAAACAGGACTGTACCTGAATGGCACCATGGTGCAGCTTCATCAGCTACTGGAAGTGCTAGGGATGCACCATCATCATCTACTACAAACTCCTCTCCTGCTGCTGCAAGAGGTGCAAAGACTACTAGTGCTGCAGGAAGGGGTGCATCCTCATCTCCTGCTGCTGGAAGGGGTGCTAGTTCATCTGCTGCTGCTGGAAGAGGAGCAAAGTCTGCTACTACTCCTGGAAGGGGTGCTAGTTCTTCTCCTACTGCTGGGAGAGGTGCAAGATCTTCCACTGCTGCTGGAAGGGGTGCAAAAAGGTTCAAGCCTCCAAGAAGTTCTGCAGAAGCTTCTACTAGCCAGCCTGCAGGCAGTAGGCCAAAGAGGACAAAGTACATGAGCAAGAGGATGGAGGGGTACTTTTATGCCAGTGGGAACTATTAAATGCTCAAATTTGAAGTCTGTATGCAAGTGCATGTGTGCTAAATCAGGCATTACATCACTTTATTTATGACATTATGAACCTATGTATGGCACTCAGAACCTAAGTTTGTTAAACCTATGTATGGCACTTTGAAGTTATCTATGTTTATCTCCTGCTGTTCAAATTCTGTGCAAACATTTAGAATATATGTTCTTTGCAAATATTATGGCAAAACAACCACAAACATTTAGAATATATATTCTGTGCAAATATTATGGCAAAACAACCACAAACATTTAGAATATATGTTTTGTGCAAATATTATGGCAAAACAACCACAAACATTTAGAATATATGTTTTGTGCAAATATTATGGCAAAACAACTACAAACATTTCATTTCATACAAACAAAATACATTAATAAGTAGGACATTGATCCAAAGATGCATTGATCCAAAGATACATTGATAATAAGTAGGACATTAATTAGTTCTTGGGAGTACACAACACAAGTCTTCGGAGTACACAACACAAGTCTTGGACATAAAGATACATAAAGCATTACAGCTTTGGAAGTGCATAAGAGCACATTCATATCAACTGCAGTGCTACCCTAAACCACACCACAATACATACTTAAAAATCATCACATATGTCCTTCAACTTCTTGATCTTGTCCTTGTACCCATGTTTCTGTTTGAGCAGATCTGCAATCATGTACTCCAGTTTTTTCTTCTCTTGTTTCAGTTGGTCCCTCTCTGTCACAACTTGGTCTCCCTCTACCACTAGCTGGTCCCTCTCTTTATCTCCCTTTGCCCTAAGTACCTGATGAAGATTGGTACAACCATGGTCTGCCAGCTTCTTCTTCTCCATCTCCTCTTTGAGATCACTTAGAGCCAACCTAGCATTGCCCAACTCTGTGATAGCATCCTCCTTGTCAGCAACCATTTTAGCAAAGTCCAGTTTGAAAAACCTCAGATCTTCCTCCATCTTCCTCTTTTCTCCAACTAGTTTGAAATTTCTTTCACCAAGCTCAACATTTTGTTTCAGCCTGTCATCGATTTCTTTGTTATACATGCTCCACAATTCAGTGAGGGTGAACTGCATAGCCACTGACCACTCTGGGTCTATCCACTCGAGATAGTTGCACTTTAGTTCTGCCTACAATTAAATAAATATGTTCTCAGTAAGAAATTATATGAAATGTGCACAAATTATGTAATACTATATGAAATTGTAGTTTAGTTCTTTACACCCAAATGTGCATAATCTGTAGTTTTTGTTCTATCCACTAAAATTTAGTTTAATTATATCCACTGAATTTTAGTTTAGTTCTATCCACTGAATTATATTATATGCATCAATTGGTGCCTAAATCAAATATTACATCATTAATTAATAGATATATTCTCAAAATTGTATGCACAAATTCTGGGCAGAAACAATTATAACAGCATATATTTTTTTCCCCATCTATAAGATTGTATATGCATAGATTATGGGCAACAACTATTACATCTTCATGGGCTACATTATATCCATCTATAAGATTGTATATGCATAGATTATATAGATTATGGGCAAAAACAACTATTACATCAACTGAAGCAACATCTATCCAGGAACAAATCTTTGATACACAAATTGGAGTACTGACAAGTGAATGAGCATAAACTAACTAAGCTAATATACTTACACTACTAACCAACATACCTTCTCCTGAGCACATGCAAGAAAACGTCTGCCTATGTCCACAGATTCAAATGCAACAAGCCTGACGCACAGTTCTTGATGCAGACAACGAGACGACAGATCGTGAGCAATGCCACTCCATTCATAGCAAGAGATAGTCCTAGGAAGCTAACCAGCACACAAATTGCACAAATCAGTGACCTGGTTAAAAATCCCCAAATGATGAACCTAACCCTAGCGGGACGAACCCTAATTCGTGGGGGAGGCGAGAAGCGAACACGCATACCTGGCTAGTGACTTCTTCGCCGTCCGAAGAAGAGCTCGAGGACTGGTCGCTCCAAGAAACCATGGCGGAGCGGCGAAAGGTGGCGAGTCGACAGTGGCGGCGCCGGCGGTGGTCGGGGTCGAGAGAGAGGAGAGCGAGAGTGATGAACTGGCTGGTCTGGTTCGAACACCGACCGGTGCGGGCCACTTAGACGGGTGCGCCGAAACGGCCGTCTCTCGGCGTCTAACGGCGTCCGTCAACACGCGCCACGTCAGCTCGACAGGCGGGACCCACCTGTCAGATTCGCTGTTTTCTAGGCTAAAACGCAGCGTTAGTGCCCCGCGTTACAGATTAGCCCCATTGTTGGTGGTTTTTTGTGAACTGCCTCAAATGTGGTACCGATCTGTTACCCTAGCCCATAATGTGGTGGTTTCGAGTAAATAACTCTGATAATGCCCAATGGTGCTAGAATATGCGTCCTAGATCATGAGCACCACATCTGATCGGGAGGGCCCAAGTCTTACTAGCATTCGTGTTTGATCATAGCAGCATCTGTTGCATTTGGGTTCATGAAGAGCGCCACATCATCCACATAAAACGAGCGGGGCATCGAACGGCGTCGGCCAGGGAGTTTTGACAGCATGCCACAGTCGGTGGCCAAGGACAGCATGCCACAGTCGGTAGCCAAGGACATCATCCACTGAAGTATGTCCATTGCCACGGTACTCCTCCACCTAACACTGGATGCATTGTGTTGTTGCGTGGTTGTTCCTCTTCTCCACCCTTCATCCCATTCCGCTCATTCTCTTCAGCTTCAGTCATCTCCACTGGTTGGTGCTCTTGGGTCCCTCGACTGCCTGGCGAGATTGATTTGTAAAGTGCTGGCATTCGCCCTGACTCGGAGGCCTCATTGTTCTGGTTCATGAGGCTGAGCACCTGTACCATAGGGAGTCGAGAGAGGTAGTTGCTAAGATTGTCACGGTTTTGCTGCACATCATGCATGAAGTACGTCTGCTTGAGGTAGGCGTGCGTGGTTGGGTCCAAGTGATCTTACTCCAGAGGTCTGACTCGGAAACAACTTGCCAGTGGAGCGATGGGTAGGCCGCCCAGGTGTCAAGACCTACTAGCAATTCAGAAATATGGAAGGGGAATTTAGGGTTTGGCTATGGAAAATCACCTCGGTCCTGTATAGATATTGTATAGAGTTTTAGCCCAGAGGCAAATGATTCACACAATTCGTCATATCCAGCTCGGCCACAGCCCGGCTGTTATATAGGCGGGAAATTACCGGCAACGGGTGAAACTACGGTAACTAACATAACAGTAATAATCTAACAGCTCGCGACGAGTCTTGGGCGAGACGCGATCTGATCCGTTGATCACCCATGAACCATTTTGTCTGAAATTCCCAGTAACTGAATATATTGACAGTAGTTGTCTTCAGGCCTGACATTGCCCTATTCTGAGATACAACGTGTCCTCACGGTGTTGCATTACCTTGGCGCCATCCTTGGGTTGTTTCCTTGAAGAACTCCGGAAATGAGTACTTTATGAAATCTGCATCCTCCCATGTAGCTTCTTCAGGCGACAAATTTTCCCATTGGATGTACCACTGTACTACAGGGACATTGTTTCTTGGAATCTGACGGACTTGCAACACACCTACAGGGCCTGTTTTAGTTGTGCCATTAGCATACACCATATGAAGATTAGGGCTGGGTATGGACCATGATCTAATATGTTTCTTTAGTTGACTAACATGAAACACTGGGTGAATCTTCACGTGATTAGGGAATTGTAATTTATAAGCAGAGTTGCCAATTTTCTGTAGGATGAGGAATGGGCCATAGAATTTGTTCTGTAGTTTAATAGCCCCTCGAAACCCAAAAGCTGCCAATCTATAAGGAGCCATTTTCAGATATACCAACTCTCCCACTTGAAAGGATCTTTCCACTCATTTGAGGTCTGCGCACGTTTTCATTCTGTTTTGAGCTTGTACCAGATTTCCCTGAGTTGCTCTAACATTTGCTGCTTAGATGCAAGTAATTCTTGAGCTTCTGTATCACCAGGACTAGGGATTGCAAGCTCACTAATTAAGGGAGGGAACACATAAAGAGCCTAAAATGGTGACATCTTCAATGTAGTGTGGTAGGTAGAATTACACCCAAGGTTGTCAGAATCGCGATTCTGTTATACGATTCTACGACTTTACGATCCAAACTTACCGCTCTGATTCTACGATTTTAGTTCATGGAATCTACGTTTCTACGATCCTGATAGTGAAGATTCTATGATTTGCGATCCTGCCATCAGAGCTCCAATTCGATTCAAAATCACGATTCTGACAAGCTTGATTACACCAGTATTCAGCCAAAGACAGCCATGCATGATAACCACTTAGTAGGAGCATCAGTAGTCATACATCTTAGATAAGTTTCAAGGCATTGATTGATCCTTTCAGTCTGACCATTAGTCTGGGGATGATAAGCAGTAATGTATCTAAGTTCTACTTTCAGAGCAGCAAATATATCTTTCCACAACTTGCTAGTAAATATCCTATCTCTATCTGAGATGGTCATTTTAGGAGGCCCATGCAGTTTAATGATATTGTCCACAAATGCTTGAGCTACACTAAGGATTGTGTATGGATGAGATAATGGTATAAAATGGGAGTATTCTATAAATCTGTCGACTACCACCATAATCACATCTTCGCCTTTGGAATTTGGGAGACCTTCCACAAAATCCATGGAAATATGTTGCCATGACATATCAGTCACTGGCATTGGATCCAACAGTCCTGGTTGTAAACAATTTTTATGTTCAGCTTTTTGACAAGTAGGACAAGCTGCAATAAAAGTTATCATTGCCGATTTGAGGCCAGGCCGGTAAAAAATGCTCTTAACTCCGTGATATGTAGCCCTATTTCCAGAGTGTCCTCCCACTGGTGAACTATGTAGTGCCATCAGTAGCTTGTTCCTGAGGTTTGGCAGGTTTCCTACATATATCTTTCCCTTATATCTGATAGTTCTAGCATGCAGTGTATAATCATTGCTGGCAGCACCATTTCCTAGCAGTAAGTTTTCCAACAGTAATTTACTGTTAGGGTCTATTTGGTAGCTTTCTACCAATTCTTCTGGCCACTTTGGAGTCACAACAGATAATGTCATACAACTAGGAAGGGCCTTTGAAAGAGTAGTTGCACTCTATTGTGAACTCCTTTTTTGTATTGAATTGTGAAATTAAACTCCAGTAATTTCATCATCAATTTATGTTGCACTCCCTCCGTAATCTTTTGATCAGTAATAAACTTCAGGGACTGTTGATCAGTCTTGATTGACAGATCATTTCCCAACATATAGTGTCTCCATCTCTTCAAAGCTTCTAGGATAGCCAGGGCCTCTTTCTCATATGTAGACAGGGCTGCATTTCTAGGAGAGAGAGCAGAGCTGTAGTAAGAAATAGGTCTGCCTTGTTGCATTTAGGCAACTCCTATAACCCTGCCAGAAGCATCAATTTCGAGCACAAACGGCTGAGAAAATTTTGGTAGGGCTAACATTGGAGCAGATATCAAAGCTTGATGTAATTATTTGAAGGCTTGATCCTGCTCTAGTTGCCAAGAAAACTGACCTTTCTTCAACACATCAGGCAATGGTCTATCATACCATATCCCTTGATAAATCTTCTATAATAACTAGCCAAACCTAAAAAACTTCTGAGTTTAGTGACATTATCAGGAGTTAGCCATTTGGCAATTGCAGAAATTTTCTTGGGATCAGTAGCCACCCCTTCAGCAGAGATAACATGTCCTAAATATTCAGCAAGTTTCATAGCAAAAACACATTTGGATAATTTAGCAAACAGATAATGTTCTCTCAAAGTGTCCATTACTATTCTGATATGTTCCAAATATTCCTTGAGATCCTTGTTGTAGATGATTATATCATCAAAGATACTAAAAAAATCTCAGATAAGGGCCAAAGATAGTATTCATAAGCTCTTGGAATGTGTCAGGGGCATTGGATCACCCAAATGGCATAACCAGGTATTCAAAATGCCCCAAATATGTTCTGAAAGCAGTTTTATGTATATCTTCTGGACTCGTTCTTATTTGATGATACCCTATTCTTAAATCTAGTTTGGAGAAGTACTTTGCTCCATGCAATTCATCCAGAAAATCTTCTATGACAGGAATAGGAAAATTATTTCTGATAGTCGGGGAATTTAGTTTTCTGAAATCGGTGCAAAGCCTCATAGATCCATCTTTGTTTTTAACCAATATCACAGGGGCTACATAAGGACTTTGGATGTGTCTTATCAAGTGAGCAGCTAATAATTTCTTTATCTGGTCTTCCATTTCTTGCTTCTGATGCTGGGGAACTCTATAAGGTCTCACTCGAGGAGGAGTTGCACCAACCACTAAGGTCATTTTGTGATCCAATGCTCTATGAGGAGGAAGATCATTTGGTTCTTCAAACAAATTTGCATACTCCAATAAAAGTTTTTGTACTTGTGGAGGTGTTTTGAAATATTCTGGTGCATCCATCAAGATTTATGTATTTGCAACAAGAACACTTCCACTCCTTTATATAATAGCTTGTTCATTTTCTCTGATGGAACTTCTATGATGTTCTCAGATTTAATAAACATAGAAGATATTACAGTTTGTTGTCCTTGAACAGTAAAACTGAATTTGTTTGCTGGAATATCAAAGCAATTGGACTGACATCAATAAACTAATCGTACCCCAGTATAGCATCATGACCGGGTAGAGATTGTTGGAAATATGCCCTAGAGGCAATAATAAAAGCATTATTATTATATTTCCTTGTTCATGATAATTGTCTTTATTCATGCTATAATTGTGTTATCCGGAAATCGTAATACATGTGTGAATAACAGACACCAACATGTCCCTAGTAAGCCTCTAGTTGACTAGCTCGTTGATCGACAGATAGTCATGGTTTCCTGACTATGGACATTGGATGTCATTGGTAACGAGATCACATCATTAGGAAAATGATGTGATGGACAAGACCCAATCCTAAACATAGCATAAAGATCGTATAGTTCGTTTGCTAGAGTTTTTCCAATGTCAAGTATCTTTTCCTTAGACCATGAGATCGTGTAACTCCCGGATACCGTAGGAGTGTTTTGGGTATACCAAACGTCACAACATAACTGGGTGACTATAAAGGTAGACTACCGGTATCTCCGAAAGTGTCTGTTGGGTTGACACGGATCAAGACTGGGATTTGTCACTCCGTATGACGGAGAGGTATCACTGGGCCCACTCGATAATGCATCATCATAATGAGCTCAAAGTGACCAAGTGTCTGGTCACGGGATCATGCATTACGGTACGAGTAAAGGGACTTGCCGGTAACGAGATTGAACGAGGTATTGGGATACCGACGATCGAATCTTGGGCAAGTAATATACCGATTGACAAAGGGAATTGTATACAGGGTTGCTTGAATCCTCGACATCGTGGTTCATCCGATGAGATCATCGAGGAGCATGTGGGAGCCAACATGGGTATCCAGATCCCGCTGTTGGTTATTGACCGGAGAGTCGTCTCGGTCATGTCTACATGTCTCCCGAACCCGTAGGGTCTACACACTTAAGGTTTGGTGACGCTAGGGTTGTAGGGATATGTATATGCAGTAACCCGAATGTTGTTCGGAGTCCCAGATGAGATCCCGGACGTCACGAGGAGTTCCGGAATGGTCCGGAGGTAAAGAATTATATATATGAAGTGCTATTTCGGCCATCGGGACAAGTTTCGGGGTCACCGGTACTGTACCGGGACCACCGGAAGGGTCCCGGGGGTCCACCGGGTGGGGCCACCTGCCCCGGGGGGCCACATGGGCTGTAGGGGGTGCGCCTTGGCCTACATGGGCCAAGGGCACCAGCCCCAAGAGGCCCATGCGCCTAGGGTTTCAAGAAGGAAGAGTCCCACAAGGGGAAGGCACCCCCTAGGTGCCTTGGGGGGAGGGAATCCTCCCTTGGCCGCCAACCCCCTAGGAGATTGGATCTCCTAGGGCCGGCGCCCCCCCCCCCTTGGGC
Source organism: Triticum dicoccoides (assembly GCF_002162155.2). Lineage (NCBI taxonomy): Eukaryota > Viridiplantae > Streptophyta > Magnoliopsida > Poales > Poaceae > Triticum > Triticum dicoccoides. Next base: position 29,935,241 of record NC_041380.1, read on the forward strand.
TCCCTATATATAGTGGGGGAAGGAGGGCCTCTCAACCAAGCCTTTGGTGCCTTCCTCTCCCTCTCCAATACCTCCTCCTCCTCCATAGAGCTTAGCGAAGCCCTGCCGGAGTACTGCAGCTCCACCACCACCACGCCATCGTGCTGCTGCTGGAGCCATCTTCCTCAACCTCTCCTCTCCCCTAGCTGGATCAATAAGGAGGATACGTTACGCTGACCGTACGTGTGTTGAACACGGAGGTGCCGTCCGTTCGGCGCTAGGATCTCCGGTGATTTGGATCATGTCGTGTACGACTACCTCATCCACGTTCTTTGAACGCTTCCGCTCGCGATCTACAAAGGTATGTAGATGCATCCGATCACTCGTTGCTAGATGAACTCATAGATGGATCTTGGTGAAACCATAGGAAAATTTTTGTTTTCTGCAACGTTCCCCAACAGTGGCATCATGAGCTAGGTCTATGCGTAGTTCTTCTTGCGCGAGTAGAACACAATTTTTTATGGGCGTAGATGTTGTCAACTTTCTTGCCGCTACTAGTCTTATCTTGCTTCAACGGTATTGTGGGATGAAGCGGCCCGGACCAACCTTACACGTACGCTTACGTGAGACCGGTTCCACCGACTAACATGCACAAGTTGCATAAGGTGGCTGGCGGGTGTCTGTCTCTTCCACTTTAGTTGGAGCGGATTCGATGAAAAGGGTCCTTATGAAGGGTAAATATAAGTTGACAAATCACGTTGTGGCTTTAACGTAGGTAAGAAAACGTTCTTGCTAGAACCCTATTTCAGCCACGTAAAACTTGCAACAACAATTAGAGGACGTCTAACTTGTTTTTGCAGCAAGTGCTTTGTGATATGATATGGCCAAAGTTGTGATGAATGATGAATGATATATATGTGATGTATGAGATGTTCATGCTATTGTAATAGGAATCACGACTTGCATGTCGATGGGTATGACAACCGGCAGGAGCCATAGGAGTTGTCTTTATTTTTGTATGACCTGCGTGTCATTGAGAAACGCCATATAAATTACTTTACTTTATTGCTAAACGCGTTAGCCATAGTAGTAGAAGTAATAGTTGGCTAGCAACTTCATGGAGACACGATGATGGAGATCACGATGATGGAGATCATGATGATGGAGATCATGGTGTCATGCCGGTGACAAGATGATCATGGAGCCCCAAGATGGAGATCAAAGGAGCTATGTGATATTGGCCATATCATGTCACTAATATTATTTGATTGCATGTGATGTTTATCATGTTTTGCATCTTGTTTGCTTAGAACGACGGTAGTAAATAAGATGATCCCTCATAATAATTTCAAGAAAGTGTTCCCCCTAACTGTGCACCATTGCGACAGTTCGTTGTTTCGAAGCACCACGTGATGATCGGGTGTGATAGATTGTAACGTTCACATACAACGGGTGTAAGACAGATTTACACATGCAAACACTTAGGTTGACTTGACGAGCCTAGCATGTGTACAGACATGGCCTCGAAACACAGAAGACCGAAAGGTCGAGCATCAGTCGTATAGAAGATACGATCAACATGAAGATGTTCACCGACGTTGACTAGTCCGTCTCACGTGATGATTGGACACGGCCTAGTTGACTCAGATCATGTTATACTTAGATGACTAGAAGAGGGATGTCTATCTAAGTGGGAGTTCATTGAATAATTTGATTAGATGAACTTAATTATCATGAACTTAGTCTAAAATCTTTACAATATGTCTTGTAGATCAAATGACCAACGTTGTCCTCAACTTCAACGCGTTCCTAGAGAAAACCAAGCTGAAAAACGATGGCAGCAACTATACGGACTGGGTCCGGAACCTGAGGATCATCCTCATAGCTGCCAAGAAAGATTATGTCCTACAAGCACCGCTAGGTGACCCGCCTGTCCCACAGAACCAAGACGTTATGAACGCTTGGCAGACACGTGCTGATGACTACTCCCTCGTTCAGTGCGGCATGCTTTACAGCTTAGAGCCGGGGCTCCAAAAGCGTTTTGAGAGACATGGAGCATATGATATGTTCGAAGAGCTGAAAATGGTTTTTCAAGCTCATGCCCGGATCGAGAGATATGAAGTCTCCGACAAGTTCTTCAGTTGTAAGATGGAGGAAAATAGTTCTGTCAGTGAGCACATACTCACTATGTGTGGGTTACATAACCGCTTGACTCAGCTGGGAGTTAATCTCCCGGATGACGCGGTCATTGACAGAATCCTCCAGTCGCTTCCACCAAGCTACAAGAGCTTTGTGATGAACTTCAATATGCAGGGGATGGAAAAGACCATTCCCGAGGTATTTGCAATGCTGAAATCAGCAGAGGTAGAAGTCAAGAAAGAACATCAAGTGTTAATGGTGAATAAAACCACTAAGTTCAAGAAAGGCAAGGGTAAAAAGAACTTCAAGAAGGACGGCAAGGGAGTTGCCGCGCCCGGTAAGCAAGCTGCCGGGAAGAAGCCAAAGAATGGACCCAAGCCCGAGACTGAGTGCTTTTATTGCAAGGGAAGTGGTCACTGGAAGCGGAACTGCCCCAAATACTTAGCGGACAAGAAGGCCGGCAAAACAAAAGGTATATGTGATATACATGTAATTGATGTGTACCTTACCAGAACTCGTAGTAGCTCTTGGGTATTTGATACCGGTGCAGTTGCTCACATTTGTAACTCAAAGCAGGAGCTACGGAATAAGCGGAGACTGGCGAAGGACGAGGTGACGATGCGCGTCGGGAATGGTTCCAAGGTTGATGTGATCGCCGTCGGCACGCTGCCTCTACATTTACCTACAGGATTAGTTTTAAACCTCAATAATTGTTATTTAGTGCCAGCTTCGAGCATGAACATTGTATCGGGATCTCGTTTAATTCGAGATGGCTACTCATTTAAATCCGAGAATAATGGTTGTTCTATTTATATGAGAGATATGTTTTATGGTCATGCTCCGATGGTGAATGGTTTATTCTTAATGAATCTCGAGGGTAATGCTACACATGTTCATAGTGTGAATACCAAAAGATGTAAGGTTGATAATGATAGTCTCACATACTTGTGGCACTGCCGCCTTGGTCACATAGGTGTCAAACGCATGAAGAAGCTCCATGCAGATGGACTTTTAGAGTCTCTTGATTACGAATCATTTGACACGTGCGAACCATGCCTCATGGGTAAAATGACCAAGACTCCGTTCTCAGGAACAATGGAGTGAGCAACCAACTTATTGGAAATCATACATACTGATGTGTGCGGTCCAATGAGTGTTGAGGCTCGTGGTGGCTATCGTTATGTTCTCACTCTCACTGATGACTTGAGTAGATATGGGTATGTCTACTTAATGAAACACAAGTCTGAAACCTTTGAAAAGTTCAAGGAATTTCAGAGTGAGGTTGAGAATCAACGTGACAGGAAAATCAAGTTCCTACGATCACATCATGTTGGAGAATACTTGAGTCACGAATTTGGCACACACTTAAGAAAATGTGGAATAGTTTCACAACTCACGCCGCCTGGAACACCTCAGCGTAATGGTGTGTCCGAACGTCGTAATCGCACTCTATTAGATATGGTGCGATCTATGATGTCTCTTACCGATTTACCGCTATCTTTTTGGGGCTATGCTTTAGAGACTGCCGCATTCACTTTAAATAGGGCTCCGTCGAAATCCGTTGAGACGACACCGTTTGAATTATGGTTTGGGAAGAAACCTAAGCTGTCATTTCTAAAAGTTTGGGGATGCGATGCTTATGTCAAGAAACTTTAACCTGAAAAGCTCGAACCCAAGTCAGAAAAATGCGTCTTCATAGGATACCCTAAAGAAACTGTTGGGTATACCTTCTACCTCAGATCCGAAGGCAAGATCTTTGTTGCCAAGAATGGATACTTTCTAGGGAAGGAGTTTCTCTCGAAAGAAGTAAGTGGGAGGAAAGTAGAACTTGATGAAGTATTACCTCTTGAACCGGAAAATGGCGCAACTCAAGAATGTTCCTGAGGTGCCTGCACCGACTGGAGAGGAAGTTAATGATGATGATCATGAAACTTCAGATCAAGTTGCTATTGAACTTTGAAGGTCCACAAGGACATGTTCCGCACCAGAGTGGTACGGCAACCCTGTCTTGGAATCATGTTGTTAGACAACGGTGAACCTTCGAACTATGAAGAAGCGATGGCGGGCCCGGATTCCGACAAATGGCTAGAAGCCATGAAATCCGAGATAGGATCCATGTATGAAAATGAAGTATGGACTTTGACTGACCTGCTCGATGATCGGCGAGCCATAGAAAATAAATGGATCTTTAAGAAGAAGACAGACGCGGATGGTAATGTGACCATCTATAAAGCTCGGCTTGTCGCTAAGGGTTATCGACAAGTTCAAGGGGTTGACTACAATGAGACTTTCTCACCGGTAGCGAAGCTAAAGTCCGTCCGAATCATGTTAGCAATTGCCGCATTCTATGATTATGAGATATGGCAAATGGACGTCAAAACGGCATTCCTTAATGGTTTCCTTAAGGAAGAATTGTATATGATGCAGCCGGAAGGTTTTGTCGATCCTAAGAATGCTGACAAGGTGTGCAAGCTCCAACGCTCGATTTATGGGCTGGTGCAAGCATCTCGGAGTTGGAACATTCGCTTTGATGAGATGATCAAAGCGTTTGGGTTTATGCAGACTTATGGAGAAGCCTGCGTTTACAAGAAAGTGAGTGGGAGCTCTGTAGCATTTCTCATATTATATGTAGATGACATACTTTTGATGGGAAATGATATAGAACTCTTGGACAGCATTAAGGCCTACTTGAATAAAAGTTTTTCAATGAAGGACCTTGGTGAAGCTGCTTATATATTAGGCATCAAGATCTATAGAGATAGATCAAGACGCCTCATAGATCTTTCACAAAGCACATACCTTGATAAGATATTGAAGAAGTTCAATATGGATCAATCTAACAAGGGGTTCTTGCCTGTGTTACAAGGTATGAAATTGAGCTCAGCTCAATGTCCGACCACGGCAGAAGATATAGAAGAGATGAGTGTCATCCCCTATGCCTCAGCCATAGGTTCTATTATGTATGCCATGCTGTGTACCAGACCTGATGTAAACCTTGCCGTAAGTTTGGTAGGAAGGTACCAAAGTAATCCCGGCAAGGAACACTGGACAGCGGTCAAGAATATCCTGAAGTACCTGAAAAGTACTAAGGAAATGTTTCTCGTTTATGGAGGTGACGAAGAGCTCGTCGTAAAGGGTTCCGTTGACGCTAGCTTCGACACAGATCTGGATGACTCTAAGTCACAAACCGGATACGTGTATATTTTGAATGGTGGGGCAGTAAGCTAGTGCAGTTGCAAGCAAAGCGTCGTGGCGGGATCTACATGTGAAGCGGAGTACATGGCAGCCTCGGAGGCAGCACATGAAGCAATTTGGGTGAAGGAGTTCATCACCGACCTAGGAGTCATACCCAATGCGTCGGGGCCAATCAAACTCTTTTGTGACAACACTGGAGCTATTGCACTTGCCAAGGAGCCCAGGTTTCACAAGAAGACAAGGCACATCAAGCGTCGCTTCAACTCCATTCGTGAAAATGTTCAAGATGGAGACATAGAGATTTGTAAAGTACATACGGACCTGAATGTAGCAGATCCGTTGACTAAACCTCTCCCTAGGGCAAAACATGATCAACACCAGAATTCCATGGGTGTTCGATTCATCACAATGTAACTGGATTATTGACTCTAGTGCAAGTGGGAGACTGTTGGAAATATGCCCTAGAGGCAATAATAAAAGCATTATTATTATATTTCCTTGTTCATGATAATTGTCTTTATTCATGCTATAATTGTGTTATCCGGAAATCGTAATACATGTGTGAATAACAGACACCAACATGTCCCTAGTAAGCCTCTAGTTGACTAGCTCGTTGATCGACAGATAGTCATGGTTTCCTGACTATGGACATTGGATGTCATTGGTAACGAGATCACATCATTAGGAGAATGATGTGATGGACAAGACCCAATCCTAAACATAGCATAAAGATCGTATAGTTCATTTGCTAGAGTTTTTCCAATGTCAAGTATCTTTTCCTTAGACCATGAGATCGTGTAACTCTCGGATACCGTAGGAGTGCTTTGGGTATACCAAACGTCACAACGTAACTGGGTGACTATAAAGGTAGACTACGGGTATCTCCGAAAGTGTCTGTTGGGTTGACACGGATCAAGACTGGGATTTGTCACTCCGTATGACGGAGAGGTATCATTGGGCCCACTCGGTAATGCATCATCATAATGAGCTCAAAGTGACCAAGTGTCTGGTCACGGGATCATGCATTACGGTACGAGTAAAGTGACTTGCCGGTAACGAGATTGAACGAGGTATTGGGATACCGACGATCGAATCTCGGGCAAGTAACATACCGATTGACAAAGGGAATTGTATACAGGGTTGCTTGAATCCTCGACATCGTGGTTCATCCGATGAGATCATCGAGGAGCATGTGGGAGCCAACATGGGTATCCAGATCCCGTTGTTGGTTATTGACCGGAGAGTCGTCTCGGTCATGTCTACATGTCTCCCGAACCCGTAGGGTCTACACACTTAAGGTTCGGTGATGCTAGGGTTGTAGGGATATGTATATGCAGTAACCCGAATGTTGTTTGGAGTCCCGGATGAGATCCCGGACGTCACGAGGAGTTCCGAAATGGTCCGGAGGTAAAGAATTATATATAGGAAGTTCTATTTCGGCCATCGGGACAAGTTTCGGGGTCACTGGTATTGTACCGGGACCACCGGAAGGGTCCCGGGGGTCCACCGGGTGGGGCCACCTGCCCCGGGGGGGCACATGGGCTGTAGGGGGTGCGCCTTGGCCTACATGGGCCAAGGGCACCAGCCCCAAGAGGCCCATGCGCCTAGGGTTTCAAGAAGGAAGAGTCCCACAAGGGGAAGGCACCCCCTAGGTGCCTTGGGGGGGAGGGAATCCTCCCTTGGCCGCCGCCCCCCTAGGAGGTTGGATCTCCTAGGGCCGGCGCCCCCCCCTTGGGCTCCCTATACATAGTGGGGGAAGGAGGGCCTCTCAACCAAGCCTTTGGTGCCTCCCTCTCCCTCTCCAATACCTCCTCCTCCTACATTGAGCTTAGCGAAGCCCTGCCGGAGTACTGCAGCTCCACCACCACCACGCCGTCGTGCTGCTGCTAGAGCCATCTTCCTCAACCTCTCCTCTCCCCTTGTTGGATCAAGAAGGAGGAGACGTTACGCTGACCGTACGTGTGTTGAACACGGAGGTGCCGTCCGTTCGGCGCTAGGATCTCCGGTGATTTGGATCACGTCGTGTACGACTACCTCATCCCCGTTCTTTGAACACTTCCCTCGCGATCTACAAAGATATGTCGATGCATCCGATCACTCGTTGCTAGATGAACTCATAGATGGATCTTGGTGAAACCGTAGGAAATTTTTTGTTTTCTGCAACGTTCCCCAACAGAGATAACACTCTGAAGTTGTGAGATAATTTCATTTTCCCTAACTGAAACTCACATTGAGGAACTACTGCAGTGGACAAAAATGTACCTCCTCAAGCAACAACAATAACTCTAGGCTTCACTGGTACACTACTAGGGAAAACCTTATACACAGAACTTTAGCAGTAGCGCGGGTCAAAAAAGCACGCTGGTGCTAAGTAGCAGTAGCACGCTTGTGCAAACCGCGCTACAGATAAAGTTCTAGCAGTAGTCCACCTGATTCTAAACTCGCTACTACTAAAATTCCCACGGCTTAGCCGATAGGCTACACATAGTAGTAGTGATCTATATCGAAGCGTGCTACCGCTACTTGCTTTGTAGCAGCACATTTACGCTGAAAGGAGCTACTGCTAAAGGATATAAAATTAAATGGAAAGCAAATAGAAAAATAAATGAAAATGAAAGAAATAGAAGAAGGTGAAAGGAAAAGAATAAAATGAAAAGAAAAATAAATGAAAAAGGGGGGAAAAGAGAAAGGAGTAGCAGTAGCGCGTATTGCAGAACGCGTTGTAGCTAACTTAGCAATAGTGCACTTTCTGGAACGCGCTACTGCTACTTCTGACTTAACCACGGGGTTCGTCCTTCCCCACGGCCACTTCCCCCAAATCCAACTCCTCCGCTCTCGCCGCCACCGTTGCTCGTCAGCCGCCGCGCGCTCTTCCCACACCCTCGACGCCGCCCCCGACCCCGGATTCGACGCTGCCCCGGACGCCGCCCCCGATCCCGACCTCGACGCCGCCCTCCGCCGCGCGCCCGAGCCCTGACCCCGACCTCGACACCGCCTGCCCCTCCCTTGCCGCAGGCACCCGAGGTGAGCACGCCTGCTCCTCCCTATCCCCTACCTCTGCCTAGGGTTCTTCAAATTTTAGTTGCATCAAATTAGTTAGGGTTCATGTAAGGGTGGAAACGAATCGGATGCGGATGTTATCGGATGCGGATGCGGCTCAAATTAGTTAGGGTTCATGTAATGATGGAAACGAATCAAATTTCTAAGATGAATCATAAAACGAGTAAAATTTGACCACTTATTTCAGTTTTAAGTTGGATAATTGGAATATCCGCTACCACTTTCCACACCCTAGGTTCATCAAATTAGATGGTAATTAGGGCAGTAGTTCCTAGGTACTAATTAGTTAGTAAGAACTAGGTACTAATTAGGTACTAGTTTATTTATATTTATATTAAGTTTATTTTTAGTAAGAACTAGTTCAATTAATAGAATTAGTTGAAGATGTCACATTTGTTGTTATTTTTTTAGTTAAAGCAATTTTTCCCGCATCGACGTCGACGATGCCTATCCCGTATCCTCGTCGTCGACTCGGCGGAGGACGTCTGCTTGACCAGATGGGCCATGTCTGGGACTGAGCTCCGCCGGGCTGGTACTGGGAGGCGCTACCTACCGGGGGCCCAGCTTGGTGAGGAGTCAGCCCGTCGTTGACCCGAACCTTCTTTGGTGGCGGTTGCGTGGGCCAGTGACGGTCGAGAGGCTTAAAGACCCCGCGGAGGTGGTACGTCACGTGTCAGCGAGGAGGACGCGCACGTCCGTCGCTACTTGTTTGCGCTGGAGCACAGGTTCTCCAATACCTGGCAGGTTCTCCAGGGATCTCACTGGAGCTATGATCCTGCGATGGTTCCTTCTCTTTTGATGTCCACCGCCCGCGCCGATACCCGTCGTTCGCTAGGGTTTTAGTTGTATTAGTGATGTTATATGTATGATACTATTCGGGATGTATTAGTGATAATATTCGACGATGTACGGACGCAAGAGATGATTTACTTTTGCTTATTGAATGCATGCTAATTTGAATACTTATTTATTTTATGATTTGATTTTGCTTATTGAATGCTCATGACAATATGAGTCCTATAAGATATTTTAAAACGTATATCTTTTGTTGCTCAAATAGGATATGTGCTTGCCCAAGTGGCCGGTCATGTTTGCATGTTACACCTCCGAGTGGCCTATGTTTTGCCGGAGTGTAGATTCATTTCTGTTCCGGCAAATTTCAGGCGCTCGACATGTCCTATTTTAGCAAAGGTCATGCCGGATTTTTCCGTAAATTTTTGCATTACTTGTGCCAGAATATGTAGGAAATATCGAGTGCCCCGGATTTGTGTGTTGAGTATTCTGGTAGTTGTCTTCGATCAATTTTCAATTAATGTTTCAACTATGAACATAGGAAATGACTGACGACGAAAAGGTTTTCGGTATTTGCAAATACTGCGAAGACGAGCGCGGCCTATGCGACAGAATCTTCCTAGATGGTGATAGGCGCTTCAGCATCAAGTTGGATGAGAACTTCGAAGTGGATACAGTAAGTCACAACGACAAGTATTCTTTCGTAATTAAGCATGACATCTGCTTCATTTGCTTCAACTTATAATTTAATTTTTTTACTATTCTACTAGCGTATCCCCTGCCATGCAAGAGTTTTTGTCTTGGATAAGATAGGTTTCAGTCCTATGAAAACTACTATGATGGTAAAGAGAGTTTACTTGAAGACCGAGCATGGTTGTATTTTCCACGCAAAATTATACAACGCAGACATCTTAACCTATTTTGGATGCAAAACTTGGCAAGCACTATGCAGGACTTATGCATTTGAGCCTGATATGGTTATCACCTTAGATATTTGTCCGGAAGGTTTCATTGCTAAGTATGTTACTATACGATATTCTTGAACAGGGACTCCCGATGAATGTTGTGCCTCATTGGATGGAGACTAAAGGTCGCATGAGAATTGTTAGCTTACGGCCAAGATATCCTACAATGCACTTTAGTGCATACAAGATTTCTAATAGCGAGGAATGCTTAATAGTGAAAGACTGGAGCAAAATTGTGAACGATCGCAGAGAAGTACTAGGGGGAAGCAATCAGAAACGCAGCCCTTGATTAGGAGACAGGTTCATTTGCATGCTCCAACTTGATGAAGTAGGAGTGCTACACATGTTTTATGTTATTTTACCTTAGAGATAGCAGCAGGAGTGATTAATTAGCTAGATAGAAATGAGTTTGAAGATGATGATGCGCTACACTATGACTATGATGATTACATAGCTAATGTTGGTGGTACTGACTATGATGATTATTATTAGCTAGTGTTGGTGGTGATTAGATAGCTACCGCAGCTAGTGTTGATGGCGATTAGCTAGCTAGAATGAGTTTGAAGATGATGATGTGCTACACTATGACTATGATGGTTAAATAACTACTGTTGGTGGTAATGACTATGATGATGATTACATAGCTTGTGCTGGCGGATTAGATTCAAGTGGAGGCAACATGTGGTGCACATCGAAAGTACTACTAGTCCAAACTAGATCAAGTTTGGATTGGTAGTACACTTTTGACGTGCACCACATATTGCCTCCACTTGAATCTAATTCACATTTATTTGACACACTGTTATGGACATAATGATATAAACCTCATAATCGGTATTATACCAAAATTTATATAATGGCGTATTAATATACTGAAAATAAAAAAATGAAAAATAATACTAGTAGCGATGGATAGGAAACACGCTGCTACTAACTAGATTAGCAGCAGCGCGTTATAGAACAAACGTTGCGGCTATGAGTCTTAGCAGTAGCGCACATCGTACACGCTACTGCTAAGTAATAGCTGTAGCGCCTTATTAGTAGCGCGGTTACCCGTGCTACTACTACTAGGGTTTTCCCTAGTAGTGGTACTAATTGGCAATTAGATTTAATTGCTAATTCATGATTGAGAAATGAAGAAGTACTACAATAATCTAGTAAAGTTATAGATCATTTTCCATTGATATGTATAACCACAGTAGGTGCTGGCACTGGTAGCTGCTGGCCCATAGCAAATGCCGAAATAAACATACTCCCTCCTTTCATCTATATAGGGCCTAATGCGTTTTTTGAGGCTAACTTTGACCAAACATTAGAGCAATAATATATGACATGCAACTTACACAAAGCACACCGTTGAATTCGTGTGTGAAAGGAGCTTTCAATGATATAATTTTCACATTGTGCATGTCATGTACTATTAATCTTGTCAATAGTCAAATGCGGTCTTAAAAAATGAATTAGGCCCTATATAGATGGAAGGAGGGAGTAGCATGTTCTTCCTCTGCAACAACTTCAGTTTGTTGTGGATTTGTTTCCTCATTGTCCTGAAGTATATGCTCATCATTCTCCTGTTGCATAAGATGTACACCGGGAACTAACTTGCATTTGTGTCCATGCATCCATTTATCTTCACACCTCCAACATTCTCCCACTTTTCTAATTTTCGGATTATTGGTATTACTCACTTCAGCATGTCTGATTGGTAGTTGTGGTGCAGTGGTATATGGTATAGATGTAGATTGTTTCACTGAATTCCCAGATGGAAATTTTTGATAGAAATTTGCATAAGGAACACCTTGTTTTTTAGGTACAGAAGTGATAGGTGGATAGCAAGGTTCAATGTCTTTGGCCAACCAGTATGCATCTGTCAGAGTTTGAGGCCTCAATGGCCTGATTTGAAACTTGATGCCCTCTCTGAGCCCATTGACATAACATCTGACAAGCCACAACTCACTGAGCTCAGGATTTTCTTCATGCACATCTGCCATCAGATATTCAAAGAGCTTTGTGTATTCAGACACAGAAGTATTTAACTGTTTAACTGAATTGAATTTTTCAGTTAAATCATAAGACCCTTGCTCTGAGAATCTTTTGATGAGCTCAGCACAAAACTGTTTCCAAGTTAATTGTATCTTGAGCAAACCTAATCTCCTCAACCAAACATCAGCCTCTGGTGCTGCAGACATTTGAAAATACTTGTTACACTGCCTAATCCATCCTACTGGATCCTCTCCTTGAAGGCATATCCTATTTGGCGCTTACGCACCGGTTCACCAACGAGCACCTGCAGGCATTTCTTATTAGGCCGACCCATTCCGTTGCTTTTTTTTTTCCTATTTTCTTTAAACGCAAAATGTGTGCGTCGACGGGGATTCGAACACGCGTCCCATTTAGGCACGCGCCCGTGACTGAACAATTAGCTTGTTTTTCTCTTTTTTTACTTTGTTCTACAGTTCAGTTTTTCTATTCTTTTTCCTTTTTTTCTCATCTTTCTTTGTTTTCTTTAGTGCGCGGTTTTTTATAAATTCGATGAACTTTTTTCAGAATCAATGAACTTATTTTCAAATTCGATGAACTTCTTTTAAATTGGATGAACTTTTTTGAAATTCGATGAACTTTTTGAAATTTGATGAACTTTTTTCATATTCGATGATTTTTTTTCAAATTCAATGATTTTTTTAAAAAAACGATGAACTTTCTTTCAATGTGATGAACTTTTTTAAAATATTGATGAAATTGTTTTTAAATTGATGAACTTTTTTCTCAAATCAGTGAACTTTATTCAATTTTCTTGAACTCTTTTTGTTTCATGTGAACTTTTTCAAATCTGTGAACTTTTTTCAAACTCACGAATTTTTCTTAAATTAGTGATCTTTTTAAAATTTCGTGAACAATTTTCATTATTTGTGATTTTTTTGAATACGTGAGCCTTTTCTATTTTGAAAAAAATTGTAAATTTTTTATTAATATGTGAACTTTCAATTTTTGGAACCACGCAGCTCTGTCCTTAAATACTGTCGAGGCAGTACCGGCCACAAGTGCTAGATAATTTTTACTGGTTAGCCAAGCGGGTGTAGAAAGCAAAGGCGTGAGTTCGAATTCTGGTGCTGCAACCTATTTTAGGATTTTTTGTCCACTGGCGTTACACATTCGTGGGTCGGCCTAGCAAGGCGCTGCTGCGAGCGCCAGTTGGTTAGTTGGCGCTGAAGGCGCGGAGTAGGAGCTCCCCTCCTAGAAACCTAGGGAAGTCCATCTTTGGTCCTTTAGTCAGTGATTTCATGAACTGGGCCTGCATGTCTTGTTCATAAGTCTTGAAATATCCTTGCCATAGTTGCCTGTCCTTGTTTGGCTGGTAAAACTTGTTGAAAACAGGGGCGTGACCTGCCTCCCTTGCAGTTACAGGAGTACCCACAACACTAAGATTATCAGCTTTTTGCTGATTATCATACCCAGGAGGAATAGGAGGTCGTTGAACTCTGATGGGGGGTAAATTTTGCAGATGTAATTCTTCTGCTTGTCGAGTTTTCTCCCTTTCTAGTTCCAACTGTTTCCTGAGAGCATCGTTTCTGGCCTGCTGATCTGGGATTTGTTCCTGTTGCAGAGTGGGAGAATGTACCACATGACTAGTACTAGGCTGATCTGGGCCCGATGGTGCCTGGGCATTTGGCTAAGCAATTGATTTCAAAACTGCACTTATAGTAGAGAGTTGTTTGCCCAAATCCAGTACTGCCTTCTCAATTCCCCCAACTTGGAGAGAGATCTCACCTTGTTTGGAACTGATGGACCGAACGTCTTCTTGCAACTTGGATACTTCCAATCGCATCATAGAACTGTCCTTCTAAAGAACACCAAAGTCATCTCGCAGAGAGAGAACTTCTTGAAGATCCGCCTCATCGATCGTTTTCGCGCGACCCATCTCCTTGATCTCAGGTAAGGGCGAGGAATTTTACCCTGGAACACCAGCAACCTTTCCCTCACCTCAGATCCAGCCGCCGCCACGATCCACGCCTCCAAAAGCACACGGATCAGCGCTCGGACGCGGAATTTTACCGATCGAACAGAGTATCGATCAACCGCCCCTGCTCTACCGATTTGTGCCCTAATTCTCACTGCCACATGCGCCTCCACACCGCCTCAACCCCGCTGCCGTATAACAGCACCGCCGAAAACGAAGAAGGGTGGGAAAAGGGTGGGCATCACCAATCTATGGGGAAATTTCTGTCACCCTCATACGCCTCCGCCGAGAATCGCTGGCATCTAATACCAATTTGTCAGGACCTACTAGCAATTCAGAAACATGAAAGGGGAATTTAGTGTTTGGCTATGGCGAATCGCCTCGGTCCTATATAGATATTGTATAGAGTTTTAGCCCAGCCCAGAGGCAAATGATTCACAGAACTCGTCATATCCAGCTCCGACTGTTATATAGGCGAGAAATTGACTGCTCACGACGAGCGACAGTAGCTGTCTTCAGGCCTGACACCAAGGTTAGGGTAGCACTGGCCGCTAAGCTATTTTGGCATAAACCAAGGTCGTCGGCGGAAGAAGCGCTCCTAGCGGCGCCTTTCTTTCTCCTCTTCCAAGAAAGAAATCTTACAAGAAAGAAAGTTCCTTTCTCCTAGCGGCGAACACAGGAATTCAAGACTGGAGGAATTCAAGAATTAGCAAACACGGGATGTACTCCGCAGCAGCATTACAAACAGTACAAGCACACAAGTCTTTGTTACATAGTATTCCCTCTGTAAAGAAATGTAAGAGTGTTTAGATCACTAAAGTAGTTATCTAAACGCTCTTATATTTGTTTACGGAGGGAGTACTTAGGTAGGTGCCTTGCACTAGCTAGCGTGGGTCTGCCAGGAATGGCACATTTTAATTTAGGACATCAGTACTTCATCATGACTCTGAACAAGGTTACGTCATGCGCAAAACAATCATCCGACCTTGAGACAAAAGCATGCACAGGACGATATGATAGATAACTTGATGGCAGGAAGATGATGACCCAACCATCACCGCCGCGACCTGCATGCGCAAACAAAAAACACGACCATAAGATGACTGACTGGCGCATACATAACCGGGGACTAATCTGCAGATGCTTCGATTTGTTCAGACCTAAGGTGCATCAGATGACCATATATATGTACGTTCCCTAGCTCGAGACCATGCATGCTCACAAATTTGAACAAGAAAACCAGCATTCAAGGTGGCCTTACCTTTCTATACTACTCCTCATGCCTTCTTCAACACTTTGAGCAGCATCAATGCCGCTGTACCAAACAGCCTTCTTCCGGGTTGAGGATTCACTCCTGTACCAATCACCATCCTGGGCTGATAATTAACCGCTGTACTAAACAGCCTTCTGGATTGCCTTCTCTGTTGTTGCTTCATGTATTTGGGTATATCAGTGAGCGGTATTGTAGTAAACAGCTCACCGGGCTTGCTACTATATACCACCATGGGAAATCGGCCCATCACGCCGTGACCTGCAGCAGCAGACCCATCCTCGACGGTTTCCTTCTTCGAAGCTGTCTCACCATCCAAGCCTTGAGTAGGTTTCTTCCAAGCCATCTCGAGATCCAAGCATTCAGAAGGACGTGCCCATTTGTGGGGGATGATGATCTTGACTTTAGACCGGGCAGATAACACTGATCTCCACCATGGGAAGAAGCTTCTCCTGGCGAGTTTGAGCTCCCATCGTCTTGGTTTTCTCTTTCTTGTGGCCTGGCTCGAACATCAAAACAACATCTGAATGTTAGAAACCTCAAAACATCAAACAGTGAAACCTGCCGGCAGCACTGCCTTGGAATATTACATAATGTGATTATGGAGAATGTAATGTCACTAAACCTACACATAATTTAGTTTAATGAGTGAGATTTTATTGACTAAAGGTACAACAAACCACAAAGCATCTTTAACTAACACGTTAAGCTTCTGAATGACTATGCTGCATGAGATTTGCTAGTACATCTACATTCTAGGATTGGCTGCGTTGTGTCACCAATCCAATCGTATTTTAGCATGAGAGAGAGCAGCATTAAGACAGAATTTTATCACAGATTGGATAGCTCTTCAGTGTCAGATAATTCAGCTTGAATAATCCAAATTCTATGTAGTCATCAAAATCAAACAAATAAATCTTCGGAGATGATGTTTTCGTATATTTACCTTGTTCACTACTGTCTGTAGATAATCCATTTCTAGAGCTTCCCTGTTTGTGTCACTTTCCCCTGATTTTCATCGTATCATATCCAACAAAAAATATTTAGGGTTATTTTTTCCCCTCAGAGCTTAAAAGAAATGCTTCAATCAATACACACAGATACGTACCAGATTTGTTAGGTACATCCTCACTGGACAACACATCCTCATAGGGGCAGCTTCAAGAACAAGTGGAAGAAATAATTAAATAAAGAACATATCAGTTGTGTATGTAACTATGTATACAAAACATAGTCCTTGACCAAAACGTACAGGTTTCCAATTTCTGTCCATTCACTAGTAGGACAAAAACCATTATCCTTGAGAATCGACGAGACACGTTCAATGACCTCCAAATGGGGCACCTGCATGAAATACGGCACCTGCACGACCATTTTAACTTATGAGATATATGTCATGAGCACCATGAATCATGACGACTGAGATACGACAGAAAGAATTGTTTGCAGTGGTAACAGTATATTAATATAATACAAGTGGAAAGGCCACAGAAAAACTTAAGAACACTAATAACATTGTAGAATGGATGTATTTTTTATGACATCAATACATGTACAGAACACATGTTTTGTCTTAGTTATTTGGGTTAATTAGATATACGGCATTATTTTGTTTAGTTTCCCAAATTTGCCCCAATTGTTTAGTTTTGGCTTTTAAAAGAGTGGTGTGTTCATATTGTCCACGCCATCTAACTGAAAGTAACAGCCTAGACAGGTTTCATCACATGTGAAGCTGTGAATCACCGATTGCCCAGAGTTTGTGTAAACTAGACAAGACTTCTTTTTCCGAAGAAACCAGCAGGCGCTCTGCCTCTTCATTACAAAAGGAAGTTGCTATACACACCTGCACTTAGATGGCTTGCAGACTACTCCAAAAAGGAAGGGACCGCCTATGTTGTCTCAACATAGCCGGTCCCAAGCCCGGGTAAAGGAGGAGGGTTGTGATAGGCTTGGCGAGCCAACGTAAAAACTCAGCCACTCTTATGGAGATGAAACCCGAAAGATTTTCGTTGGGGCGTAACCCTCTCAGCGACGCGCTACATCGGAACCCGGGTGTGGTGGAAAATGGGCAAGGGCCGGGCCGTCACCCCCAAGGTGGCGCGCTGTATCTTGATCCGGATACGGTGGCAAGTGAGCGAGGATCGGGTCGTCGCATCCTTAGTGGCGCGCTACATCGACGCCCGGATGTAGTGGAAAATGGGCAAGGGTCTTCGCATTTGACTCGACGAGTGCGAAGGGTAAGGAAGCTAGCCGAGCCTAGGAGGATTCGCTTAGGTAGCTGGAACGTAGGGTCTCTGACAGGGAAGCTTCGGGAGCTAGTTGATGCAGCGGTGAGGAGAGGTGTTGATATCCTTTGCGTCCAAGAAACCAAATGGAGAGGACAGAAGGCGAAGGAGGTGGAGGATACCGGCTTTCAAGCTATGGTACACAGGGACGGCTGCAAACAGAAATGGCGTAGGCATCTTGATCAACAAGAGCCTCAAGTATGGAGTGGTAGACATCAAGAGACGTGGGGACCAGATTATCCTGGTCAAGCTGGTAGTTGAGGACTTGGTTCTCAATGTTATCAGCGCGTATGCCCCGCAAGTAGGCCACAATGAGAACACCAAGAGGGAGTTCTGGGAAGGCCTGGAAGACATGGTTAGGAGTGTACCGATTGGTGAGAAGCTCTTCATAGGAGGAGACCTCAATGGCCACGTGGGTACATCTAACACAGGTTTTGAAGGGGCGCACGGGGGCTTTGGCTATGGCATCAGGAATCAAGGAGAAGATGTCTTAAGCTTTGCTCTAGCCTACAACATGATTGTAGCTAACACCCTCTTTAGAAAGAGAGAATCACATCTGGTGACTTTTAGTAGTGGCCAACACTCTAGCCAGATTGATTTCATCCTCTCGAGAAGAGAAGATAGGCGTGCGTTGTACCCCAGCATAAGCTGGTGGTTGCTGACTTCCGCTTTCGGATTCGTGTCCAGCGGGATAAGCGTGCCAAAGTCGCTAGAACGAAGTGGTGGAAGCTTAAGGGGGAGGTAGCTCTAGCGTTCAAGGAGAGGGTCATTAAGGAGGGCCCTTGGGAGGAAGGAGTTGCGAACAATGTGTGGACGAAGATGGCGACTTGCATTCGTAAGGTGGCCTCGGAGGAGCTTGGAGTGTCCAGGGGAAGGAGAAGCGAAGATAAGGATACCTGGTGGTGGAATGATGATGTCCAGAAGGCGATTAAAGAGAAGAAAGATTGCTTCAAACGCCTATACCTAGATAGGAGTGCAGACAACATAGAGAAGTACAAGATGGCGAAGAAGGCCGCAAAGCGAGCTGTTGGTGAAGCAAGGGGTCGGGCATATGAGGACCTCTACCAACGGTTAGGCACGAAGGAAGGTGAAAGGGACATCTATAAGATGGCCAAGATCCGAGAGAGAAAGACGATGGATATTGGCCAAGTCAAATGCATCAAGGACGGAGCAGGCCAACTCTTGGTGAAGGGCAAGGAGATTAAGCATAGATGGCGGGAGTACTTCGACAAGCTGTTCACTGGGGAGAATGAGAGTTCTACCATTGAACTGGACGACTCCTTTGATGAGACCAGCATGCGTTTTGTGCGGCGAATCCAGGAGTCTGAGGTCAAGGAGGCTTTAAAAAGGATGAAAGGAGGCAAGGCGATGGGCCCTGATTGTATCCCCATTGAGGTGTGGAAAGGTCTCGGGGACATAGCGATAGTATGGCTAACCAAGCTTTTCAACCTCATTTTTCGGGCAAACAAGATGCCAGAAGAATGGAGACGGAGTATATTAGTACCAATCTTCAAGAACAAGGGGGGTGTTCAAAGTTGTACTAATTACCGTGGAATTAAGCTGATGAGCCATACAATGAAACTATGGGAGAGTCATTGAGCACCGCTTAAGAAGAATGACAAGCGTGACCAAAAATCAGTTTGGTTTCATGCCTGGGAGGTCGACCATGGAAGCCATTTTCTTGGTACGACAACTTATGGAGAGATATAGGGAGCAAAAGAAGGACTTGCATATGGTGTTCATTGACTTGGAGAAGGCCTATGATAAGATACCGCGGAATGTCATGTGGTGGGCCTTGGAGAAACACAAAGTCCCAGCAAAGTACATTACCCTCATCAAGGACATGTACGATAATGTTGTGACAAGTGTTCGAACAAGTGATGTCGACACTGATGACTTCCCGATTAAGATAGGACTGCATCAGGGGTCAGCTTTGAGCCCTTATCTTTTTGCATTGGTGATGGATGAGGTCACAAGGGATATACAAGGAGATATCCCATGGTGTATGCTCTTTGCGGATGATGTGGTGCTAGTTGACGATAGTCAGACGGGGGTAAATAGGAAGTTAGAGTTATGGAGACAAACCTTGGAATCGAAAGGGTTTAGGCTTAGTAGAACTAAAACCAAGTACATGATGTGCGGTTTCAGTACTACTAGGTGTGAGGAGGAGGTTAGCCTTGATGGCCAGGTGGTACCTCAGAAGGACACCTTTCGGTATTTGGGTCAATGCTACAGGAGGATGGGGGTATTGATGAAGATGTGAACCATCGAATCTAAGCCGGATGGATAAAGTGGCGCCAAGCTTCTGGCATTCTCTGTGACAAGAGAGTGCCACAAAAGCTAAAAGGCAAGTTCTACAGGACGGCGGTTCGACCCGCAATGTTGTATGGCGCTGAGTGTTGGCCGACTAAAAGGCGACATATTCAACAGTTAGGTGTGGCAGAGATGCGTATGTTGAGATGGATGTGTGGCCACACGAGGAAGGATCGAGTCCGGAATGATGATATACGAGATAGAGTTGGGGTAGCACCAATTGAAGAGAAGCTTGTCCAACATCGTCTGAGATGGTTTGGGCATATTCAGCGTAGGCCTCCAGAAGCTCCGGTGCATAGTGGACGGCTAAAGCGTGCGGAGAATGTCAAGAGAGGGCGGGGTAGACCGAATTTGACATGGGAGGAGTCCGTTAAGAGAGACCTGAAGGATTGGAGTATCACCAAAGAGCTAACTATGGACAGGGGTGCGTGGAAGCTTGCTATCCATGTGCCAGAGCCATGAGTTGGTTGCGAGATCTTATGGGTTTCACCTCTAGCCTACCCCAACTTGTTTGGGACTAAAGGCTTTGTTGTTGTTGTTGTCGTCCTTTTTTTGGACAATGAGCTTTGTAAGCTGTTGTCTGTCCTTGGCAACTTTATTTTTGTAACAAATCTCCTACTCCTATTTGTTTCAACTTTTAGTATATATTGAGTTCACTCCTTCCCTGTTGTTCTTATTCCAACAGAAATTGAACAAAAGCCTATGAAATAGCAAGATGAGCATACAATTATTTATTTGATCACTATATGTGCCAAGCATCTACAAATTACTACCTCCGTCCTGATTTATAAGTCCCCTTTGTATTTTGTGCCAAATTTTAACGAGAGATTTAACTAACACAATGTTAATGCATGTCACAAAAAATCATATCGTTGGATTCGTATTCAAACATAGTTTTTAATTATATTATTTTTTATGACATGCATTAACATTTTGTTAGTAAAATTTAAGGTCAAACTCTGGCAGTTGGCACACAATACGAAGGGGACTAATAAACCAGGACGGAGGTAGTATATCAGGAGCAATGACACTAGCAGATGTTCTCTACTCATGCACCATGAACAATAACATTTAGCACAATGCAAGATACTCCCTCCGTCCGAAAATACTTGTCATCAAAATGGATAAAAAGAGATTTATCTAAAAGACTAGAACTAAAATACGTCTAGATACATCTTCTTTTGTCTATTTTGATGACAAGTATTTCTGGATAGAGGGAGTAACAATTAGCTCCTATGGAAAACGTGACGCTGATTTTCGTAACTTCAGTGCGATGCTAACAGTAGGTTTCAATGTATTACTAGCATATTAACAGAAGGTAGTGGAATACTCTTTCACTGGTATAGCGTGCATGTCAACTACAAGGCACCCTTGGAGACTTCCATCAATCTCAAGATCTGCCACCTCAGTGTCTCGGATGTACTCAAAGGGGTAGGGTGTGCATGCGTGCATTCATAGGAGTGAGTGTGTGTCTGCGTCTGTACTGTGTTCCTAAAAAACATATAACAAACCAAATACACCCCTGACAGCCAAAGCTGCACAACTGCCTAGGCACCCCAAATACACCGATAAACAAAACTGTAAGAGGAAGCGCCTATGCAGCGCTAGGCGAACACCAGCTGCATCAACCACACTTAACGCTAATTTGAACCACGATTCTCAAAACGAGAAGTTTTCGTGGAGGGACTCAAAATGAACTTCATATTTTCAAAGTCATTTTACAAACTGTATTTACTGCCAATGACCCCAAACAAATCTTACATTCTTGACTGAGCCTATAATAAGTAGATACATTACAAATTTTGTTCAGTGTTTCTAGAAAAATAATATTGATCAGATAATGCAGGAATTACCAAAGAGCCAATGCTTATACCTCACCAACATATACAATTTTTTGTAAAACAGAGAAAATCGAGGAATTATAACTGCAAGCACCAACAGAATGATACCTCTAGATGCTTCTGAATGTATGAATCAAGACCTTCACCAGCTTTGGAAATTACATGAACGAGCATCAATGCCATATTATTAAGCTTTATCCTTGCCTCCACTTGCTGACCCTTCTCAGACTGCAAAGCAATATTGTTGTTCCAAATACGGTCACAGATAATAGCAAGCCCATCTGGCTTACTATCTCCATTTCTCTTGCGAGAAGTTCCCATGCGTATCTGCTCTTGAGCTGCCATGAGCAAAACGGCTGTCTCGGCAAGCTTTCCCTCTTTTATGTAATTCCACAGCTCATCCAATAGATTATCTGTGTATTTTGCAATCAGCCGAGTCGTATCCAAGAAGATCTTCTGCAAAAATCACCAGCACAGACCAAAAACTGAGTCTTTTAGAATTTATTTATAGGTAAGACTGTAGTGCTGATTAACTTAAAACTATGTTCTCAACAACAATCTTAATAAAACCACAACCTTATTTTCTTCGTTAAGAACAAAATAGAGTTTGTTTTCTCTCAACAAAGAGTCAAAGGCTAAAAAATGTCACTACAGCACAGAAAACAATTCCGACTATGAAAAATGGAGATTTAGGGATTTAAGGTTCCTTTAGTATTATTGCTACGTCAGTTATTTATAAGTATGTGACTTTGCTAGGCTGGAGTAGTAAATTGTTAAGGGGTGGATGTGAGACAAACCATTTCAGGTAGGCACAGAAGATGGATGAGCTTGAAGATAAAGTTGGCATCTGCCTCACTGTAATCCCGATGCTCGTGGTTAGGAAACAGACTGTCTTCCAGATACTTATGCATACACGTGTTCTCGACTGCAACATGGAGTGGGAGAAGGCCCTCGATGACCTCAGCACCGGCTGTGCGTAGATTGGCGGACGCGCCGTGGCGGACGAGCAACTGAATCATGTCAACCGAAAAAAATTCAGCAGCTCGGTGGAGGGGATAGTACCCATACTGGTTCATGCAGTTGGGACCGGCTCGGCACCCATCAAGCTCAGGTGCCTGGCCCTCCAAGACAATTTTGACACATTTCACCGCATTTTGTGAAATCATATGGTTCAAAGCCTCTGGGGTGATGATCGAACCCCATCGCATGCCCTGCCCATTCCTCTCCATATAGCTGAGAAAGCGCCGGACGCTATCCTTATCCAGGATGGGTGCCAAATGGTGCACTTTATCATGGAAGAGATGATTCACCTCCTAATCAGGATCAAAAGAGGTGAAAGGAAATCAGTTATCCGATTAGCAAAGCAAAATGAAATAAGCAGTGCACTATAGGACAACAAAACAAAAATGTTGCATAAGTAGCGCACACAAAAAATACTGCAGGGGAAAAAGTAAATAACCAAATGATTTTTTTTTTCAAATGCAGAGAA
Source organism: Triticum dicoccoides (assembly GCF_002162155.2). Taxonomy (NCBI): domain Eukaryota; kingdom Viridiplantae; phylum Streptophyta; class Magnoliopsida; order Poales; family Poaceae; genus Triticum; species Triticum dicoccoides. Next base: position 29,958,527 of record NC_041380.1, read on the forward strand.
CCTTAGGGATGCGTTCTGGGAAGATTATACTGGATGCTCTGAGGGCACCAAGTGCAGCTTCTTTCTCACGTGACCACTGCAAAGAGAGGGAGAGGGCGCCAAGAGCTATACTAGGGAAAGCAAACATGATAAGATAGAAATGCCATAAAGTTAAAAAAGAAAGTTGGTTAATTATTGCACCTTAGCTACTAAACGGATAGAGTCACTTAAGCTATATTCAACAGCAGGAGGGCATGGAGGAGGATACGGAGGATTCCATGGATCGTATTCATCCATGCTTGATCCATCAGTACTGGTAGTATCTTCATGACATGTGGTTTTCACTGCCTCCTCCTTGTGTGTTTTATCCATTGCTGCCGAACTGGCCTGGAATTCCAGATCCACTGTTTGTTTGGATGAAAAGAGTTTAACCAACCAGGAATTGCATCCCAAATCAGTTTCACACCTAGTTTGATTCAACATTTTTTAAGAGATGGTGGAGCAATACGAAATTGGGATGCTAGAATTTTCAGAGAAACCTCCAAACTTCACATAAATGTCAAATGTGGCAATCTCATCAGTTAGGTTAAAAAAACATATTTCATGAAAAAGACTTACAAGTAATACAATATGGAAGTGCTGTATTGTGCACAATTTTACAGTAAGGAATTGCAAACTTGATTCATAACTGCTTCAACACTGAAATGGCTTTTGTTCCTACAAACTGCTAGTGCTAGTTTATTCAATTGAGAAATACTACTGTACTTTGTCAAATAAATTTGACATTGTAAGCATTGTTCAAGCACTGATGTCGAAGACAATGATGTCAAACCGCAGCATCGTATTTCTAAACAAAATCAACACATGTCCTGCAAATTAAATAAAAAGCTCTTTCCTGATCCGCATATAACATGAAGTTAACACGTAGGTTAGGCATATGCCAAGTGAACTAAATGTAAGCATTTGTGCGTAGCACTAGTTCTGATACTACATAAGTTGATTAAAGCCTACATGCATAGCAATTGTGGAAGTTGAACAAATTAACCAATATACAGATACATGCATCATTTTATCACAGAAACAAGTGTGAAGCTTAAATAAAGCTACTCCCTCTGTCCCAAAATATATGGAGGGAGTATTTATTTTCACGGGACACCAATTATTGGTGATATTTATCAGTTAGGAACCACTGGTAGTATATTTCCATTCAAGCACCATGAACGAAATGAACTTGTGAGAAGAAAACCCTTGAGGGTTCGTTCCAGCAACAATCCGATAAAAGGAACTGCAGTAAATGAAATTCGGAATAGCCACCGTGGGCTGCAAACCAGATCTGTATGCAACGACGACGAAAGCTACAGATCCCAACTTGAAAGCAGCCCCCGAGAAGGGCTGTCGGAAACAAACAAAACTGAAAAAAAGAAACTGTTTTTTTTTTCATACAAAAATGCAACCGAGCACAACCGCGAGAAAACGGAATGCAAAGATTTCAGCTTTCGTGCGTAGAACCGCGGAATCAGGCGCGGATCTAGACGGCGTCCAGAAACCCTGAAGCAGGGCCGGCGGGGTCGCCGGATGAAAAGAACCCCGTACCCGATGAAACCCCGATGGCCAGCAGAGCTTGCGGACGGGGTGGATGCGGGAGGGGCGCGATGAGGGAGAAGGTGAACGGCGACGGCGGCGGCGACACGCGAGCGAGCGAGAAGGGGTGGGGTGGGGATTCCGGCGTCGGCGGTGACGAGGAGGGGAGGTGGAGACTCGGGTGAGGAAGAGGAAAGGAAAGGGGGTCTAGTCCATTACTAGCGGGTTGTGCGCGGCGGCACGCCGCGCCTCATTCATAAATCTATATGTAGTTTTGTATACTCGGCTCGAATATGTATATCTTAATTTTTGGCTTGTTAGATCATTCTTCTTCCCAAAACTTATGTCGTATAATTATGGGCATGGGTACTGTCATGAATTGGGCAAGCATCTACAGAAATTTAATACCCTATTTATGCATGACACCACTCGACCACCCCATATCAGTATTAGCATACATAATTTCATCTCTGAAACCCCCCACTCCTAAAGATATTTTGAATGGCAAAGCAACATCAATTATTTTAGCACCAGTTCTTTCCGCCGTTCCAAAAAAAGAAGCTATCTGCTATAAAAATCTTCTCTTCGTCTCATGATATGATGGATGACACACTCTGCCTTGTATAGCAGCATTATTTACAATCTATCCCATCAAAGAAAATGAGCTTAATACATTTGAAAAGAAACATTGAAGTAAATGAGCCTAAGACCTTTGAAAGGAACCTACATACATTTGTCTGGCTAAATTACTACACACACAAATTCGTTAACTCCAGACTCCCATGAATTTTTTGAAAAATATCGCCTGGAACATTCTTGCCGTTTCAAGAAATTCACCTCATAAAAATTCAAATTCATGTATTGGTTGTTTCTCCCCGTAAAAATTCAAATTCATGTATTGGTTGTTTCTCCCCGTAAAAATTCAAATTCATGTATTGGTTGTTTCTCCCCGTAAAAATTCAAATTCATGTATTGGTTGTTTCTCCCCATACAAGAGTTGCTCAAATTGTATTATGCACAAATAGTTGATAAATATGTGGGCGCACCCACACACTTGGAGAAGTTTGGGAGGACATGATTTGATCAGTCAGTCTGCAAAAGATGCAAAACTGATCAAAGAACTTCAATTAAGACCAGAAGAATTCACCATGATCTGTAAAACAACTCTGGGAATTTCTTAAACTTGTCTCGGAAAATGTGTTTGGACATATCATAAATATACCGTGCAATTAAGCCCTGAGTTGGAGGCTGCTATGTGAGATCCTATGAAGTACATTACTCCGTCAGTTTCAAAATAGATGAACCAACTTTATACTAAAGTTAGTACAAAGTTGAGTCATCTATTTTGAAACGGAGAGAGTACACTATTATTGGCAACAACAAACCCAAAACCCATGGTGCCAAAGAGAAGAACATTGCCCCAAACTATACTCTTAGCGCCAGAAGGCCGAAACCCACTCAAACGGCAAGACGACGCACAGAGAACTCATTGTGCTTGCCGGTGTCGCTCGTCGTCCGCGTCTTGTAGAAGTAATTCTTCAGTTGCTTCCTCATGATCCCCATCTCGACAGGTAGTCATCATTATGCTATTGCTGCACATATCAACACAACTGAGGAAACATCAGAACTGAACAAATCATGCTACTGAATAAAAACAAACCCAGTGTTACGAATCATTGAATCCCACAGCTTGCACAGATTTGTTACCCCAAGTCTACAGGATTGAGATACAAAGATAATACAATATTTTCAGCACATCATGAGTTCACGACCCAGACCACTTGCTAAAATTCTGTGAAGTGTCAATGAAAAATCATGTGAACTACAGAAGGCTTTCCTGACATTCTGTTAAGTGTCAATCACAGTCATGTGAACTATACAGAAGGTTTTGCTCATATCATAATATGTGCAAAGTATACTAAGTATGATCACTTTGTTCGTTTCAGGGACCATTCCTTGCCCTCATCATTTCTACTATAGATACACATGCTTGTTTCTCCACCTGAAAATCCACTGCCACTCTAAATAGAAAGATTTCGTATACAGAAGTGGTATATTGTTAGAATAAAATATTAGACAGATATGCAACCCAAATGTATTCAGTAATATGGCTGCCCCAGCAATAGGTATATATATCATCCAGGTTATCTTCCATGCTCAGTATATGACTCGAGTCGTATCACAGGAAAAAAATATTTAAGCGCTCAAGCCTTTAGCTTACATATCATCAAGATCACTTCTAATAAACCAGTCAAAACCACTAAACCTCAGCATGCGCATTGCTATTAACAGATAGAAAGAACTTTGTTGAAGCACTTAAAAATGCTTGTGTCTGAATAACTGAAGAACCTGCCTTGGAAAGGGGTCTGTGCCTTTTCATCTCACGTTGCTCTACCTCTGTTACCACAAATTGAGAAGCACATGAAACCAAACAAATGAATTTTTTTGAATCTTTGAATCATGAAAGTACATTATTTCGGTACTTTCACGACTCAAAAATAAAAAAACTGGAAAGAGTGATATGTCAAATGGACATGTTAATTACCTTCCTAGAATTTTTCTGAAGCTATTGGTGATTTTACCACGGTTGGGTATGGTTTGTATGTTGCTACTCATAGCTCGGAATTCTTTCCCCTGACTCATCGATCCTCCTTAAACCCCATGAATCTCAAACAACCATAATGTTACTGCTCAATCAGAGTGGCTTCGTCTATGTTAGCTTCAGTAAGCTATAGAAGAAAAAAAATGCAAAATCAATGCTATCATCAACTTAAATTCGTGTTCACATGTATAATAAACATTGAAAGGGCGAACATGTTTGATCAGATCATGAAAAAAACCCGGTACTATGTGCACAAAGTGAAAGCATTTTGGGTGAAAGAATGATCTTGCAAATTCGAAACAGGCATTAGTATAGATTTCCATTTTCATTTTTAAGAAATAGAAAACCCGTTGTGATTTCATCAGGAACATGCCTCAGCTCCTCTGTCAATACATGAAGTGGTAAGTAAGCTTAGACCTTAAAATTATCTCGGAATCTAAGACGGATTACACATTTGAGTTGATGCTATTAAGTGAATTTTGTTTGGCAAAACAATATTTTTTTAATCTAGATGGTTTATATTTGGAGGCCCTATTTATAAAAACACCAAAGATATATTACTGTATGTCCATCAGGCACCATTCTAGTTCCCAGATCAAGCAACCTCTTATGTTTGTCCTAAGGCTGTTTTGTCTTCTATTAGTCCCTCCTTGCACCAAGCAAGCAGGCAAGAATCGGAAGCTGCTCAAGACTGATTACCAAATCAGCGACCTCCAAATTAGTTCCTGGTGTAAAAGAATATGGCTTTACATGGCTGTATTTTTCAGATTAGAAAATGAAGAAATAACTACATGTCCCCAGGATTGAAAATCAGAAAACAAACTTTAAAGAAGCCTTAAAAAGACACGTGTGCTTTGACATCTTACTACTTGGAGAACAAAAGCATAAATATACGCTGTTGTAAGGCTCGGGCAGGGAAACAGGGAACTTCTTCACCACTCAGAGATGGGTATTCATCTCTATCCTTCCTGCAGATCATTGGAAACCACTTCATCAATCACCGTGCAGCCATAACCGCAGGTGTCCGGGATAGGGCTCTTATAAAAATCATCATCCATCTTGAGCACCCGCATGGAGGTGCAGATGCGCTGACAGATGACGACCTCATCGGACTTTTTCTTGTGCCAGTCTGACCACCCACGATCGCGAGCAGCGGCCAGCATGCACCCACCATCCTGGCCACAAATATGGAATTATGAAAATCCAGTTACCAAGAATCGGATTGAACCCAATTCGTCCCATGAAAATCAAATCGCCAGCAAGAATCCAACAAACTAACAAACAATGAAGGGGAAAAGAGAAGGGGCAGTACAACAGTTGCTACCTCAAATTGATTGGCTGCTCATCTCTTTCTTGCATAGACTCAAGACACTGAAAAATAACGACAACACAAAGAACTCACGTTGCCTCCACAAGTCCACGGGGAAGGTTTGGATCGAGGCGGTTGTGTGCCTCGGAAGAGGGAAATCCAAGAAGACACGCAAAGCACGTTTGGTGGCGGCGCTCTTGCTGCTGGCGGTGGAGGAGGGAAGAATCAGGTGAAACCAAGCCGCGGTCGCCCTGCTGTCCAACAGGGGCGAGCTCCACCTCAATCGGCCACGGCCTCCGCGTGCGCCCCTTAAGCCGTAGCTGATGACCGATGGGGGAGGGCCTCGTCGGGAAGAGAACGGAGATGGGGCAGGGGCCTTTTCCTGTATGCAAGAAAAGGCAAAGACAAGAAATCTCAGAGGTTAGAAGCCGGGAAACAGGCGAGTGAGGCCAGCGGCGCTGACGGCCGGCAATCGATTTTTCTGGACGGTGAACTCCTCCCCACCTTGGCTGTGGCCACCATAGTAACTCTCGTGTGCCGTCTTTTCTGTGTGCACCACCACCTCGGCCGCACGGAGAGAGACATGGGGTGATGCCGGGTTCTCCGGCGAGGCACGCGTCGTCGATGAGGTCTAGTGTGGCGGGATTTTGAAGACACTGAGGTAGACATGTCGATGGGAAGCCTTTTTATAGCCCTGTACATGGGGTGAAGCGATGGCACGCGACAGACGATGGAAAGGTAGCGAAGCCCTGGGCGACGGGTGTTGCTTCTGGAGTTATGAGATCCTACGTGAGTCTTCTAGAGCTGGTAAGTGGAAACCAAAAAGACACATGGTCAAAGGGTAGAGACCAACCAAAGCGGTGGAGTCCAAAAAAATAAAAACGTGTGGTAACGTGCAGACTGCTCTATCTACCACACAATTAAAAAACCACATAACAAGTGTCATTTTTACAACAGCGGTAAGAAAAATTCCAAAAAATCCAAGAAAAGGAAACCCTTACGGGCTTAGTATTCTAGTTATTATGTTGGGCTCGGACGGACGGGTCACGGGTGGAGTGGAGACCGATGGCCGATGGGAAAGGCCGCAGTCGTCTTTCTAAAATGCTAACCAGTAAACATTTACCTCGTATCTCTCTATTCCTAATGGACGAATTGGTTGAATAGTCCCTCCACTTTCAACCGGTTTATTTTCAAACGGTTTTTCTTCGTCCCACCTCCCACCAGCCTCTCCCACCGGTTTTTCTCTTTTCTCGCCTGACCGGCAATACCCAACGTATTTATGGTAATCAATCATAATTAATCCATGTATAGTAATAAATCAATCCAGGTATGGTAAGGTCATAACTCAGGAAATTTTGAATATGGTAATTATATGGTAATAAATTTAAATTACCCCAAAGGCTATCAATCCAAGTATGGTAAGGCCATAACTCGGGAAATATCGAATATGGTAATAAATTTAAATTACCACCAGGTATGGTAAGGCTATCGATCCAGGTATGGCACGCCCTCACCTGATCACCTATCACAATCTCCAGCCCCACGCACGCACCAAAGAACCCACCCGGCACCAAACGCAGCTCCTCTCGATCCCCTCAAGTAAATACCGCCACCGTCGTGCGATCTTCCTGACACAGACGCCGTCGCCGCCTCCTTCCCACCTACGGCGTCCCCCACGTCCATGGTGACGGCGCTCGCGTCCTACACTGACCCTCCGCCTCATATAGGTTGGTCGTTGATGGAGTGGGATGTGCCGCTGCGGTTTGGGGAGGCGCAATCACGATCTGGTTGGGATCTCAGTGTGGACTCGTTCTCTACGATGAAGGATGGCGCTGCCTCCCTGGCAAATGGGATCGGAGGAAGGGGCTCTACGTCCTGAATGTCGGCGAGGCAGCGGCCGAAGGAGAGCCCGACGGTGAGCACGGGTGTTCGTCCCATGAAATAGGCGGCCACGGAGGGCGGATCTGAGGCCACCCCAATCGCCGGTGGCCCTTCCTCCCATCGCTCATCGCCTCCATTCTCTCTCTCCTCTAAATCTTTGTCGCCCCTGCCTGATTCTGGCCGCCGCCATCCGGCTCTCGCATCGACCACCACCAGCACGAGGCGCAACTGCAGACGCCGCCGCTGCCATCCTCATCCACCTCCTCCACCATCCTTCCCAGCCGTCGTCGGGGGCACCCGCCATCTGCGCTCTAGCCCACCCGCTCCCTCCTATCCCCTCCCCCTGCCTGCCAGCCCCGTGATCCATCGCACAGATGGCAGGTACTACAGCGACCTCCTCCCCAGCGGATCCGGCCTCCTCCGATGGAGATCCATCCTGGGCACCGCCTTATTCTCATGCGTGCACGTCTATATCAACGACTCATTCCACCTCACCTGAGCCTTTACCTTCCCACCTCTACTTCAGATCCACATCACTTTGCAAGGTATGTGCTTGATTGTTCCGAACTGGATCGATGGATTATGCAAGGTACTTTGGGTGTCGTCATTGACGGCAATTGTCACGCCATGCTACCATCGGAGGGGTCCCTCATCGATGATTAGGGTCTTCCGAACTGCATGAGCTCCATTGAGAAGGATGTTTTTAATTCTGGTTTTGCCTACATGCTTTCTTTGCCTGTATCTACTTAGCTAATGTCTTCTTATAGATAGTAGCTACTGAAGTGGTGATCAAAGTTGTTCACTATAAGGAAACAACCATGATAACAAAAGTGTATATTCCCTGACCTTTGACCTGAAGTACTTTTTCATTAGAAACTTGCAACAGCCAGGCATTGAAATTAGCAATAGCTTCGTACGTACTGAACTAATTTGCAGCAACACGTACTGAACTAAGTTAGGTTATGCTCATCGTTCCAACATGCTTAGTGATAACCACCTAGCAAGCTGATCAAACATGAAAAAATTGAAGTGCTACTGCTAATCGTACTATTCTGAATATGAAAATCTATTTAATTGGCTCTTCTCTAATTGTACACTTGCATAAATCTCAGATCTTGCAAATTACAGTATAACCATAAAGTCATGCTTTGACTCCTATAGGGCCTTTTGCACTTTAATATGACTAATAATTTGCCTTAATATCACAGATTGTATTACTACCTTTCTAAATGAATGACATTCAAGAAGGTCATTAAATAAAACCAAGAAATCCTTCTGGTATTGGAGTGTAGGAAAGTTGAGACTATAAAACCAAAAGGTTATATTTACGTTTATTAGAGAAGGTTCTTTACTTTTTATAGGAAAACACAAAATGTTGCGATGTAGAGTCTAGGTGGTGGGCCTCCTTGATCCACTTGGTGGATGAGGGCGACTCCGGTCCTGGCACCCACAGTGCCAGTGATCCAAAAATCATAGGGCCTGGATATAACTCTAGCAGATGTATGCGGCTTGCGCATCGAGCTTGGTCGTCTCGAGCATGGAGATAGGCGAGTTGTAGACCAAGAGCTGGTACAGAGATAGGCGAGTTGTAGACAAGAGCTGGTGGGCAGCAAGAAACGCATGCACACCAAAGAACAAATCTGAGTCACATGCCTACTTCTATTGGTTTCTACAAAGAGCGGCTAGCTTAGATCTTAGACCAGTCGGTCACTGTCGAGGTCGCCAAGGTGATCTTACAGCACCGCCGTGGGGATTTCTCATAATTTTATGTAGGCAAGCCGCAAGCGGTGGTGGTGATTGGCTGGGTGGTGTCACTGCCTTGGGCAGAGACGAAGTGATGGTAAAAGTAAGCAGGATCCGATGATTCTTCCGTGGGGATAGCCAAAGTCAAGATGTCGACTACAGACTCGTCGCAGACTTGCAGTGAATCTGGATGCGGCGAGCCTGATTTGTGGATCGATGGCGGGTCTTGACTTTGTTAGGCCGGGATTGGATGGTTGCGGAGGGTGGTGTGCTTGGTTGGGTTCCCATGAAAGAATGTGGCCTCCTCGTGGATCTGGTCATGCCCATCCTAGAGAACATTGTGTCCCTAGCTCCCTCGAGGAGCAAGGACAGTGCAAGCGGCAGCAGGGGGTAGGGGGAGATGTGGGGAGCGATGTCGGCGGCTGCTCGAGGTCATCATGATGAAACCCTTGACGTTCCATCTTTATCAATGGAAGTGGAAGAGCACGAAGTCGAGATTGGATAGGAGTTTGAGTTCTTTTTGGCACCGATCGGTTCCCCACTTTAGAGATGTATTTTTTTGCGTGCGAGCAAACAGTGGATTGATTCTAAAAGGGATAGGCACTTTTCAACAGAAGTGCATGACGGACCAAAAATATGACCTCATTTTATTCGTTTGATAGATATCGTATTATTCGTTGTTGTTCGTTCGGTGAAATTTCCTAATATTTGATTGTTGTGTTTCTAATTAGAGCACCCCATAATCACCCAATATGAGGGGATGATAAATGAAAGATACTGATTATAAATTTTGAAGAGCCCGTGGCAACGCACGGGCGTTATACTAGTGAGAAAGTGGTAAAAACGATATTACTATTCCGCCAACCACGTGTCCACAGCCCTCCCGTTTTCCCCAGTTCCTTCCACAGCTCCATGCGCCTTCCCATTTCAAAAAACAAAAAAGAAAAAGCAGATGGGACGGCCGGCTTGCATGGTGGGCAGCGGCAGCTCCCCCGCTGCTGCAGAGCATCTCCAGCCAGGAGGCATAAAAATCGCCCTCTAAGAGCGAGTCGGCAATACAATCGGTGCTGGGGTGGTTGAGCATCCAGCCGTCGCCCTCAGGCATCAATATTGGCCCAGTTTTCGGCCCACTTTCGGCGATTAAAGGGCCCATATGGGCGAGAATAAGCCCATATTCGGCGTGGTTCGTCGTGGCTCGGCGTTCAATTATCAACATAAATTTTTTTATCACATAGTTCATCACAGAAAATCAAATAATTCAACTAAATAGTGCAACAACAAATAATTTAATACAAGTTATATAGTTCAACAAATAAAAACTCATATTTCATCACACGTCGCGCCCGGCGTCGCCCTTGAGCCTCCATAGGTGCTCCACCAGATCCTGCTGCAGTTGATGATGCACCTGTCGGTCTCGGATCTCCTGACGCATACTGAGGTAGGCAGTCCAGGTTGCCGGTAGCTGGTGATCAACTTCGGCTAGAGGACCATGCCTGTAGTATGGTTCAGTGTCAAACACTGGCTCTTCTTGCTCGCTCTCGATGATCATATTGTGCAAGATGACACAGCAAGTCATGATCTCCCACATTTGATCTTTCGACCAGGTCTGAGAAGGGTACCGGACAACAGCAAATCGAGATTGGAGCACACCAAATGCCTGCTCAACATCCTTCCAGCAAGCCTCCTACACCTTGGCAAAGTGGGACTTCTTGCCTCCTGGCACAGCGTTTGAGATAGTCTTCACAAATGTAGACCATCTCGGATAGATGCCATCAGCTAGGTAGTACCCCTTGTTGTAGTGCCGCCCATTGACCTCGAAATTCACCAGAGGAGAATGACCTTCAACAAGCTTGGCAAAGACAGGGGAGCACTACAACACGTTGATGCCATTGTGAGTTCCTGGCATACCAAAGGAGTGCCAAATCCAAAGGTCATGTGTGGCCACCGTCTCAAGTACCACACTGCAACCGCCTTTGGCGCCTTTGTACATCCCCTGCCAAGCAAATAGGCAGTTCTTCCATTTCCAATGCATGCAGTCGATGCTTCCAAGCATCCTAGGAAATCCTCTTGCTGCATTCTATGCTAGGATCCGACTAGTGTCTTCCGCATTTGGTGTTCTCAAGTATTGCGGTCCAAACACTGCCACCAGTGCCCGAGAAAACTTGTAGAAACACTCAATGGTGGTGGACTCGGCCATGCATCCATAGTCGTCGAGAGAATCACAGGGAGCTCCGTATGCAAGCATCCTCATCGTTGTCGTGCACTTCTGGATCGAGGTGAATCCAAGTTTGCCGGTGCAATCCATCTTGCACTTGAAGTAGCTGTCGAACTCCCGGATGGAATTCACAATCATGAGGAAGAGCTTTCGGCTCATCCGATAACGGCGCCAAAATGTTTTGTCGTCGTGAAGTGGAGCATGGGCGAAGTAGTCGAAGTAGAGCATGCAGTAGCCTTCGAGACGATGCCAGTTCTTTGCTTTCATCTGCCCCGGCATCGAACCACCTCACCGCGGCTTTTCATTGCTCGCCAGCAGCTGGGCGAGGGCGGCGAGCACCATGAGATGCTCTTATTCCTGGACGTCGGCCTCGGCTTCCTCCTCCAGCAACACGGAGAGCGCTTCTTCGTCGTCCGAGTCCATCGCCGAGGCAGGCAAATCGCCAAACACGTTGCGCCCGGTGGGCGTGTACCCGCCGCTAAATTGCCCCTCCGCGGCCGGAAACGGCGGCAAAAATGCCCAGCTGCTGGTGGAGGGGCTGCCTCGGCGAACCTCTGCTCTTTTTTCGGCGACAATTGGCTATCTAGCGGAGAAGGGCGGCGGGCGGCACCAGGATACAACTAGTGGCGGTCGAGGGCGCAGCGGGTGGGAGGCGAGTCGGGGAAGAAAAACTTGACTTTTCACCTGACGATGTGGGCCAGCCGCGCTTTTCCCTTGCGTCGGAGCTCCCGATCGCCCCCCCAGTGCGCCAGGTTCGGCCTGCGATCGTCGGGCCCAAAAATGGGCCGAACCGGCGATTTTCGGCGTCCTGGGGGCACGACTGGGGCGTTTTTTCGACGCCGGCGCCGAAAAAGTGGCCTGGGGGGCCTGTTGGGGGCGCGGCTGGAGATGCTCTATACTCTTGCTAAGAGCAACTCTCGCACATGCCTCAGAATCTCGTTCCGCAAAATCAGTTTATGGCAATACTGCAAGACGTTTCTACGATATGTCATTTCTTCTCGCAGAACAGATTCCCTAAAAAATCGTGTTAGATATGGAGCCCACTAGTCAGTAGTTGAATTTATAACCGAGTCCCTGCAAAATAGCGTAAAGCCCCTCCGTCCCTTCACGGCTAGGGCAAGCTCTCCCCTCAAACTTCGCCGGCGAGCCCATGGATTCGCCTTCCCTCTGCCTGCTGCTTCGGTGGCCTGTGGCGGGAAGGGGAATTCTGGTGCCTTCAGTCTGGTTAGTAGTTTAGGTTAGGGTTTTTTAGTCCTCGCAAGTGCGGCGCTCTGGTGGATGGCGACACTTCTTCTTCGAGTTTGTTTTCCGTCTTTGATCCTCCTCGAGTTCGTCCACCTGGACATACTCGATGGAGCTTCGGCGTAGATTCCTGCCGTCTTCTTAGGCCATGCGGAGGAGGCGCTGCACGGCCGACCGACGTCTATAGGATGGCATATGTCGTCCCATGTCATGTGCCCACTGTGCGACCAAGTGGCGAAAACTGCGGACCATCTCGCCTTGGGATGCGTCTATGCTAGGGCGGTGTGGCATTCGACACTTGCTCATTGCAGGTTAGGCCATCTCGTTTCGGCACCTAACGACTCGCTCATCGAATGGTGGCCGGGTAGTCGTGATCTAATTTCTCGTGCGCAGTGTAAGGGTTTCGACTCTGTGGCCATCCTCATCGTGTGGATGTTGTGGAAGGAGCACAACAACCGTGGCTTCCAACGCTCAGCGGTCGTGGCTCGGGAGCTTTGTCCGCGTATCGAAGAGGAAGCCAGGTCGTGGAAGATCTCTGGAGCAAAAGGGTTGGATCATATTTGGAGATAGTTTCCTCTCCTTTGTAGGGCGTTGTCTTTCTTAGTGCGACATTCTTCTTGCCTGCCAGGCACAATTGCATCATCCCCTGTAAACGCGGCCTACCGCTGGACACTCTATACTATTTTTCCTTCCTATAATACATCGACACGCAAGCCTTTTGCATGTCCGCAAAAAAATTTCAGTTGTTTCAGATCTATTCAAGTGTTCAACGGCGACGATTGTGGGTCCAGGGAGCCGGTCCTTAGGGGCACATGCACGAAGACTTCTCAGCTGCCATCGACAAGGTCAATGATAACAGCTACCTCTTGAGCACTGCGTTGGGTTTCCCTTGAAGTGGAAAGGGCGATGCAGCAAAGTAGCGTAAGTATTTCCCTCAGTTTTTGAGAACCAAGGTATCAATCCAGTAGGAGACTACACGCAAGTTGCCTCGTACCTACACAAACAAATAAGAACCTTGCAACCAACACGATGAAGGGGTTGTCAATCCCTTCACGGCCACTTGCAAAAGTGAGATCTGATAGAGATAATAAGATAAATATTTTTGATATTTTTATGATATAGATTGAAAGTAAAGATTGCAAAATAAACGGCGACAAAAATTGGCTAGTTGACAGGAAAATAATATGATGGAAGATAGACCCGGGGCCATAGGTTTTACTAGTGGCTTCTCTCAAGATAGCATAAGTATTACGGTGGGTGAACAAATTACTGTCGAGCAATTGATAGAAAACTGCATAATTATGAGAATATCTAGGCATGATCATGTATATAGGCATCACGTCCGCGATAAGTAGACCGAAACAATTCTGCATCTACTACTATTACTCCACACATCGACTGCTATCCAACATGCATCTAGAGTATTAAGTTCATAAGAACGGAGTAACGCATTAGGCAAGATGACATAATGTAGAGGGATAAACTCAAGCAATATGATATAAACCCCATCTTTTTATCGTCGATGGCAACAATACAATACATGCCTTGCTGCCCCTGCTGTCACTGGGAAAGGACACGCAAGATTGAACCCAAAGCTAAGCACTTCTCCACTAGTAGAAAAAGGGCCTTCAGTCCCGGTTCATAAGGGCCTTTAGTCCCGGTTCTGGAACCGGGACTAAAATGTCGGTACTAATGCCTCTCCCTTTAGTCCCGGTTCAATCCCGAACCGGGACTAAAGGACGCGGCCACGTGGAGCTCCACCTTTAGTCCCGGTTGGTAACACCAACCGGGACTAAAGGAAATTTTATGAATTTTTTTTTTGAAATTTTTTTTTGAAATTTTTTTATTTTCAAATTTCTGAATTATTTTAACCTCTAGTCTGTAATCACCACCCCTCATCACTTCTCAATTTATCCTATAATCACCCCTCATCATTCCAAATCATCTAACTTCCCGAACGGTCACCCATTCTCCCACTCCCCCAGCCTGAGCACGCTTAACTTCCGGGTTCTATTCTCCCTCGCTCCAAGTCTGCACTTGTTGTTTTCCTGACAATACTGAGATGTCAATCCTATTAACCTTCAGGAATTTTGCTTGAGCATGAAGTGACACATTTCATAGTTTTATTTTGAAACTATTGTTTTAAAACAATAATTATTTAGTAACACTAATATTTCTTGAATAATTAGTTTGACCATTGTTTGACCACAGTTTGACCAGATTTGACCAAAATTGAAATAACAAAAATAATTATTTAGTAACACTAATATTCTAGAATAATTAGTTTGACCATTGTTTGACCACAGTTTGCCCACCGTTTGAATATTTTTCGATTTTTCCACTCTAGATCTTAAAAGCCCCGTAACTTTTTTCTATTAGGTTTTTGAGGATTTTGCAAATGTTTAACGGGGTTCCCCCGGTTAAATTCGGATGTAACTTTTCGAGTAGATGATTTTTCATATAAATAACTTTTTCATCCGAGTTAGTATGCAAAAGTTATGCCCATTTTTACAAATTTCAGAGAGATTTTGCAAATAAAGTCAAAATTCACATTTGCAAATTTTCCCAACAACTAGACCACATATCACATGGGAAACTTATTTTCTTTTATTTTTTTGACATTTCCATCATTTTCTTTTATTTTTTTAAAATTGAAAAGGCGATCCACAGGGGGGGGTAGAGTGTGGGACCTTTAGTACCGGTTCGTGGCACGAACCGGGACTAAATGTCTCAACCCCATTAGTTCCGGTTCGTGTGTCAAACCGGGACTAAAGGTGTAATCTTTAGTCCCGGTTTGAGGCACGATCCGGGACTAATGGTCATCGCACCCTTTAGTCCCGGTTCATGTCTTAAACCGGGACTAAAGGGCCCGAGTGAACCGGGACTAATGCCTTAGCCGCATGAACCAGGACCAATGCTCACATTAGTCCCGGTTCGTGACTGAACCGGGACTAATGTGAATATTTCCCCGTGACCATAGCCCTGTTTTCTACTAGTGCTCCCATTGCAAGAAAGATCAATCTAGTAGGCCAAACCAAATTGATAATTCGAAGAGACTTGCAAAGATAACAAATCATACATAAAAGAATTCAGAGGAGATTCAAATATTGTTCATAGATAATCTTGATCATAAACCCACACAATTCATCGGATCTCGACAAACACGAGGGACTTGTGTGTAGTCTCCTACTGGATTGATACATTGGTTCTCAAAAACTGAGGGAAATACTTACGCTACTTTGCTGCATCACCCTTTTCTCTTCAAGGGAAAACCAACGCATGCTCAAGAGGTAGCAACCCTCTTCTTCAAATTAGGTCTGGCAGATGCGGGATGAACTCCTACCACAAGATCGCATACGAGCAATTCAAGAGGAATTGGCGGGATTCTTTCTTAACCACGTCATCAACAAAGCCGGAGAATACCATGTGGAATTTGACATTAGATGTTAGGGATTGTAAGAGATCTTATATTGTATATATGTAGCTAGTAGCGTCGGATAGATATACGAAAACTTGTTGTTCGACAAATCTCTCGAAGAAAGAGAGGTGCATTCCTCTTTGTATATGTTTATGATGATCTTGTGTAATTAATGGTTCCTTCATTTGCTTACTAGCTAGCATGTTGAGTTCTCTTTGTACGTATAGTAGCTAGCGTCGACCAAGCACGGAGATAAGAGAGGTCACTTCTCTCTATTAGCTAGCTAACACAATATATGAAACCCCTAAATTAACCCTCCAAAACCCCCTACCCCCCCTTAAAAAACAAAATCCCCTGCTCCTGCCAGCTGCTGACGTGTGGATGCCTTTTGGTGCCGGTTGGTGTTACCAACCGGGACTAAAGGTCCTCTTGCCTGGGCGCCCCGCAGCGGCCACGTGGAGCCCCTTCTGTCCCAGTTTGTAAGTGAACCGAGACTAAAGGTTTTGGGCTTTAGTCCCGGTTCCAGAATCGGGGCTAATGGGCCTCTGGAAACCGGGACAAATGGGTCGTTTTCTACTAGTGATAACAGACACAATCCAGAGCGATACACAATAGCTCTAATTCATCATGAAGGAAATATGCCCTAGAGGCAATAATAAAGTTATTATTTATTTCCTTTTCTCATGATAAATGTTTATTATTCATGCTAGAATTGTATTAACCGGAAACATAATACATGTGTGAATACATAGACAAACAGAGTGTCACTAGTATGCCTCTACTTGACTAGCTCGTTAATCGAAGATGGTTATGTTTCCTAACCATAGACAAAAGAAGTTGTCATTTTCTTAACGAGATCATATCATTAGTTGAATGATCTGATTGACATGACCCATTCCATTAGCTTAGCACCCGATCATTTAGTATGTTGCTATTGCTTTCTTCATGACTTATACATGTTCCTATGACTATGAGATTATGCAACTCCCGTTTGCCGGAGGAACACTTTGTGTGCTACCAAACGTCACAACGTAAATGGGTGATTATAAAGGAGCTCTACAGGTGTCTCCAAAGGTAGATGTTGGGTTGGCGTATTTCGAGATTAGGATTTGTCACTCCGATTGTCGGAGAGGTATCTCTGGGCCCTCTCGGTAATGCACATCACATAAGCCTTGCAAGCATTGCAACTAATATGTTAGTTGTGAGATGATGTATTATGGAACGAGTAAAGAGACTTGCCGGTAACGAGATTGAACTAGGTATTGGATACCGACGATCGAATCTCGGGCAAGTAACATACCGATGACAAAGGGAACAACGTATGTTATTATGCGGTCTGACCGATAAAGATCTTCATAGAATATGTAGGAGCCAATATGGGCATCCAGGTCCCGCTATTGGTTATTGACCGGAGACGTGTCTCGGTCATGTCTACATTGTTCTCGAACCGTAGGGTCCGCACGCTTAAGGTTTCGATGACAGTTATATTATGAGTTTATGAGTTTTGATGTACCGAAGGAGTTCGAAGTCCTGGATGAGATCGAGGAAATGACGAGGAGTCTCGAAATGGTCGAGACGTAAAGATCGATATATTGGACGACTATATTGGGACATCGGAAAGGTTCCGAGATTCGGATATTTTTCGGAGTACCGGGTAGTTACGGGAGAAGCAATGGGCCTTGATGGGCTTTAGTGGGAAGAGGAGAAAGGGCCAAGGGGCTGCTGCCCCCCCTCCCCTCTGGTCCGAATTGGACTAGGGAAAAGGGGGCCGGCCACCTTTCCTTCTCCTCCACTTCCTTCTCCCTTCCTCCCCTCTTGGTGGACTCCTACTAGGACTTGGAGTCCTAGTAGGACTCCACATCCTGGCCGCACCAAGCCTTGGCCGGCCTCCTCCTCCTCCATCCTTTATATACTGAGGCAGGGGGCACCCCATAGACACACAAGTTGATCCTCGTGATCGTTCCTTAGCCGTGTGCGGTGCCCCCCTCCACCATATTCCACCTCGGTCATATCGTTACAGCGCTTAGGCGAAGCCCTGCGCCGGTAGAACATCATCATCATCACCACGCCGTCGTGCTGATGGAAGTCTTCCCCGACGCTTTGCTGGATCGGAGCCCGGGGATCGTCATCGAGCTGTACGTG
The DNA here is from genome assembly GCF_002162155.2 of Triticum dicoccoides. Classification (NCBI taxonomy): domain Eukaryota; kingdom Viridiplantae; phylum Streptophyta; class Magnoliopsida; order Poales; family Poaceae; genus Triticum; species Triticum dicoccoides. The sequence goes on from NC_041380.1 coordinate 29,976,639, forward strand.
TGATAAGAACTCGAAGGTGCCGGAGTAACGGTGCTTGGATCGGTCGGATCGGGAAGACGTACGATTACTTCCTCTACGTTGTGTCAACGCTTCCGTTGTCGATCTACAAGGGTACGTAGATCACACTCTCCCCTCTCATTGCTATGCATCACCATGATCTTGCGTGTGCGTAGGAATTTTTTTGAAATTACTACGTTCCCCAACAGTGGCATCCGAGCCTAGGTTTTATGTGTTGATGTTATATGCACGAGTAGAACACAAGTGAGTTGTGGGTGATATAAGTCATACTGCTTACCAGCATGTCATACTTTGGTTCGGCGGTATTGTTGGACGAAGCGGTCCGGACCAACATTACGCGTACGCTTACGCGAGACCGGTTCTCCCGACGTGCTTTGCACAGAGGTGGCTTGCGGGTGACAGTTTCTCCAACTTTAGTTGAACCGAGTGTGGCTACGCCCGGTCCTTGCGAAGGTTAAAACAGCACCAACTTGACAAACTATCGTTGTGGTTTTGATGCGTAGGTAAGATTGGTTCTTGCTTAAGCCCGTAGCAGCCACGTAAAACTTGCAACAACAAAGTAGAGGACGTCTAACTTGTTTTTGCAGGGCATGTTGTGATATGATATGGTCAAGACATGATGCTAAATTTTATTGTATGAGATGATCATGTTTTGTAACCGAGTTATCGGCAACTGGCAGGAGCCATATGGTTGTCGCTTTATGGTATGCAATGCACTCGCCCTGTAATGCTTTACTTTATCGCTAAACGGTAGCGATAGTAGTATAAGCATAAGATTGGCTAAACGACAAACGATGCTACGATGGAGATCAAGGTGTCACGTCGGTGACGATGGTGATCATGACGATGCTTCGAAGATGGAGATCACAAGCACAAGATGATGATGGCCATATCATATCACTTATATTGATTGCATGTGATGTTTATCTTTTATGCATCTTATCTTGCTTTGTTTGACGGTAGCATTATAAGATGATCTCTCACTAATTATCAAGAAGTGTTCTCCCTGAGTATGCACCGTTGCGAAAGTTCTTCGTGCTGAGACACCACGTGATGATCGGGTGTGATAGGTTCTACGTTCAAATACAACGGGTGCAAAACAGTTGCACACGCGGAATACTCAGGTTATACTTGACGAGCGAAGCATATACAGATATGGCCTCGGAACACGGAGACCGAAAGGTCGAGCGTGAATCATATAGTAGATATGATCAACATAGTGATGTTCACCAATGAAACTACTCCATCTCACGTGATGATCGGACATGGTTTAGTTGATTTGGATCACGTGATCACTTAGAGGATTAGAGGGATGTCTATCTAAGTGGGAGTTCTTAAGTAATTTGATTAATTGAACTTTAATTTATCATGAACTTAGTCCTGGTAGTATTAGCATATCTATGTTGTAGATCAATAGCTCGCGTTGTTAGTTTCATATGTTTACTTTGATATGTTCCTAGAGAAAAATTGTGTTGAAAGATGTTAGTAGCAATGATGCGGATTGGATCCGTGATCTGAGGTTTATCCTCATTGCTGCACAGAAGAATTATGTCCTTGATGCACCGCTAGGTGACAGACCTATTGCAGGAGCAGATGCAGACGTTATGAACGTTTGGCTAGCTCAATATGATGACTACTTGATAGTTTAGTGCACCATGCTTAACGGCTTAGAATCGGGACTTCAAAGACGTTTTGAACGTCATGGACCATATGAGATGTTCCAGGAGTTGAAGTTAATATTTCAAGCAAATACCCGAGTTGAGAGATATGAAGTCTCCAACAAGTTCTATAGCTAAAATATGGAGGAGAATCGCTCAACTAGTGAGCATGTGCTCAGATTGTCTGAGTACTACAATCGCTTGAATCAAGTGGAAGTTAATCTTCCAGATAAGATAGTGATTGACAGAATTCTCTAGTAACCATCACCAAGTTAGTAGAACTTCGTGATGAACTATAATATGCAAGGGATAACGGAAACAATTCCCAAGCTCTTCGTGATGCTGAAATCGAGGAAGGTAGAAATCAAGAAAAACATCAAGTGTTGATGGTTAACAAGACCACTAGTTTCAAGAAAAAGGCAAAGGAAAGAAGGGGAACTTCAAGAAGAACAGCAAGCAAGTTGCTGCTCAAGTGAAGAAGCCCAAGTCTGGTCCTAAGCCTGAGACTAAGTGCTTCTACTGCAAAGGGACTGGTCACTGGAAGCGGAACTACCCCAAGTGATTGGCGGATAAGAAGGATGGCAAAGTGAACATAAGTATATTTGATATACATGTTATTGATGTGCACTTTACTAGTGTTTATAGCAAACCCTCAGTATTTGATACTAGTTCAGTTGCTAAGATTAGTAACTCGAAACGGGAGTTGCAGAATAAACAGAGACTAGTTAAGGGTGAAGTGACGATATGTGTTGGAAGTGCTTCCAAGATTGATATGATCATCATCGCACACTCCCTATAATTTCGCGATTAGTGTTGAACCTAAATAAGTGTTATTTGGTGTTTGCGTTGAGCATGAATATGATTTGATCATGTTTATTGTAAAACAGTTATTCATTTAAGTAAGAGAATAAATTGTTGTTCTGTTTACATGAATAAAACCTTATATGGTTACACACCCAATGAAAATAGTTCATTGGATCTCGATCGTAGTGATACACATAATCATAATACTGAAACCAAAAGATGCAAAGTTAATAATGATAGTGCAACTTATTTGTAGCACTGCCGTTTAGGTCATATTGGTGTCATATTGGTGTAAAGCGCATGAAGAAACTCCATACTGATGGCTTTTGGAATCACTTGATTATGAATCAGTTGATGCTTGCGAACCATGCCTCATGGGCAAGATGACTAAGACTCTGTTCTTCGGAACAATGAAGCAAGCAACAGATTTGTTGGAAATCATACATACTGATGTATGTGGTCCGATGAATATTAAGGCTTACAACAGGTATCATTATTTTCCGACCTTCACAAGATGATTTGAGCAGATATGGGGATATCTACTTGATGAAACATAAGTCTGAAACATTTGAACAGTTCAAAGAATTTCAGAGTGAAGTGGAAAATCATCGTGACAAGAAAATAAAAGTTTCTACGATATGATCGCAGAGGTAAAATATTTGAGTTACGAGTTTGGTCTTCAGTTAAAACAATGTGAAATAGTTTCACTACTCACGACACCTGGAACACCACAACATAATGGTGTGTCCGAACGTCATAACCGTACTTTATTGGATATAGTGCAATCTATGATGTATCTTACCGATCTACCACTATCGTTTTGGGGTTATGCATTAGAGACAACTGCATTCACGTTAAATAGGGCACCATCAAAATCCGTTGAGACGACGCCTTATGAACTGTGGTTTGGCAAGAAACCAAAGTTGTCGTTTCTTAAAGTTTGGGGTTGTGATGCTTATGTGAAAAAGTTTCATCCTGATAAGCTCAAACCCAAATCGGAAAAATGTGTCTTCATAGGATACCCTAAAGAAAATGTTGGGTACACCTTCTATCACAAATCCGAAGGCAAGACTGTTATTGCTAAATTCGGAGTTTTTCTAGAGAAGGAGTTTCTCTCGAAAGAAGTGAGTGGGAGGAAAGTAGAACTTGATGAGGTAACTGTACCTGCTCCCTTATTGGAAAGTAGTTCATCACAGAAATCTGTTCCTGTGACTACTACACCAATTAGTGAGGAAGCTAATGATGATGATCATGTAAATTCAGATCAAGTTACTACCAAATCTCGTAGGTAAACCAGAGTGAGATCCGCACCAGAGTGGTATGGTAATCCTGTTCTAGAAGTCATGTTACTAGACCATGAAGAACTTGCGAACTATGAGGAAGCGATGATGAGCCCAGATTCCGCGAAATGGTTTGAGGCCATGAATTCTGAGATATGATCCATGTGTGAGAACAAAGTATGGACTTTGATGGATTTGCCCGATGATCGGCAAGCCATAGAAAATAAATGGATCTTCAAGAGGAAGACGGACGCTGATACTAGTGTTACTATCTACAAAGCTAGAATTGTCGCAAAAGGTTTTCGACAAGTTCAAGGTGTTGACTACGATGAGAGTTTCTCACTCGTATCTATGCTTAAGTCTGTCCGAATCATGTTAGAAATTGTCGCACTTTATGAAATCTGGCAAATGGATAAACAAAACTGCATTCCTTAATGGATTTATTAAAGAAGAGTTGTATATGATGCAACCAGAAGGTTTTGTCAATCCTAAAGGTGCTAACAAAATATGCAAGCTCCAGCGATTCATCTATGGACTGGTGCAAGCATCTCGGAGTCGGAATATACGCTTTGATAAGTTGATCAAAAGATATAGTTTTATATAGACTTCGGTGAAGCCTGTATTTACAAGAAAGTGAGTGGGAGCACTACAGCATTTCTGAATAAGTATATGTGAATGACATATTGTTGATCGGAAATAATGTAGAATTATTCTGTAAAGCATAAAGGAGTGTTTGAAAGGAGTTTTTCAAAGACAGACTTCGGTGAAGCTGCTTACATATTGAGCTTCAAGATCTATAGAGATAGATCAAGACGCTTGATAAGTTTTTTTCAATGAGTACATACCTTGACAAGATTTTGAAGTAGTTCAAAATGGAGCAGTCAAAGAAAAGGTTCTTGCCTGTATTACAAGGTGTGAAGTTGAGTAAGACTGAAAGCCCGACCACGGCAGAAGATAGAAAGATAATGAAAGTCATTACCTATGCCTTGGCCATAGGTTCTATAAAGTATGTCATGCTGTATACCAGATCTATTGTATACCCTGCACTGATTTGGCAAGGGAGTACAATAGTGATCTAGGAGTAGATCACTGGACAGCGGTCAAAATTATCCTTACTGGAATAAGGATATGTTTCTCGATTATGGAGGTGACAAAAGGTTCGTCGTAAAAGGGTTACGTCGATACAAGTTTTGGCACTGATCCGGATGACTCTTAGTCTTCATCTGGATACATATTGAAAGTGGGAGCAATTAGCTAGAGTAGCTCCGTGCACAGCATTGTAGACATAGAATTTTGCAAAATACTTACGGATCTGAATATGACAGACCCGTTGACTAAAATTATCTCACAAGCAAAACATGATCACACCTTAGTACTCTTTGGGTGTTAATCACATAGATATGTGAACTAGATTACTGACTCTAGTAAACCCTTTGAGTGTTGGTCACATGACAATGTGAACTATGGGTGTTAATCACATGATGATGTGAACTATTGCTGTTAAATCACATGGCGATGCGAACTAGATTATTGACTCTAATGCAAGTGGGAGACTGAAGGAAATATGCCCTAGAGGCAATAATAAAGTTATTATTTATTTCCTTATCTCATGATAAATGTTTATTATTCATGCTAGAATTGTATTAACCGGAAACATAATACATGTGTTAATACATAGACAAACAGAGTGTCACTAGTATGCCTCTACTTGACTAGCTCGTTAATCAAAGATGGTTATGTTTCCTAACCATAGACAAAAGAAGTTGTTATTTGATTAACGAGATCATATCATTAGTTGAATGATCTGATTGACATGACCCATTCCATTAGCTTAGCACCCGATCGTTTAGTATGTTGCTATTGCTTTCTTCATGACTTATACATGTTCCTATGACTATGAGATTATGCAACTCACGTTTGCCGGAGGAACACTTTGTGTGCTACCAAACGTCACAACGTAAATGGGTGATTATAAAGGAGCTCTACTGGTGTCTCCAAAGGTAGATGTTGGGTTGGCGTATTTCGAGATTAGGATTTGTCACTCCGATTGTCGGAGAGGTATCTCTGGGCCCTCTCGGTAATGCACATCACATAAGCCTTGCAAGCATTGCAACTAATATGTTAGTTGTGAGATGATGTATTACCGAACGAGTAAAGAGACTTGCCGGTAACGAGATTAAACTAGGTATTGGATACCGACGATCGAATCTCGGGCAAGTAACATACCGATGACAAAGGGAACAACGTATGTTGTTATGCGGTCTGACCGATAAAGATCTTCGTAGAATATGTACGAGCCAATATGGGCATCCAGGTCCCACTATTGGTTATTGACCGGAGACGTGTCTCGGTCATGTCTACATTATTCTCGAACCGTAGGGTCCGCACGCTTAAGGTTTCGATGACAGTTATATTATGAGTTTATGAGTTATGATGTACCGAAGGAGTTCTGAGTCCCGGATGAGATCGGCGACATGACGAGGAGTCTCGAAATGGTCGAGACGTAAAGATCGATATATTGGACGACTATATTCGGACATCGGAAAGGTTCCGAGTGATTCGGGTATTTTTCGGAGTACCGGGTAGTTACGGGAGAAGCAATGGGCCTTGATGGGCTTTAGTGGGAAGAGGAGAAAGGGCCAAGGGGCTGCTGCGCCCCCCTCCCCTCTGGTCCGAATTGGACTAGGGAAAAGGGGGCCGGCCACCTTTCCTTCTCCTCCACTTCCTTCTCCTTCCTCCCCTCTTGGTGGACTCCTACTAGGACTTGGAGTCCTAATAGGACTCCACATCCTGGCCGCACCAAGCCTTGGCCGGCCTCCTCCTCCTCCATCCTTTATATACTGAGGCAGGGGCACCCCATAGACACATAAGTTGATCCTCGTGATCGTTCCTTAGCCGTGTGCGGTGCCCCCCTCCACCATATTCCACCTCGGTCATATCGTTGCAGCGCTTAGGCGAAGCCCTGCACCGGTAGAACATCATCATCGTCACCACGCCGTCATGCTGACGGAACTCTTCCCCGACGCTTTGCTGGATCGGAGCCCGGGGATCGTCATCGAGCTGTACGTGTGCTAAGAACTCGGAGGTGCCGGAGTAACGGTGCTTGGATCGGTCGGATCGGGAAGACGTACGACTACTTCCTCTACATTGTGTCAACGCTTCCGTTGTCGATCTACAAGGGTACGTAGATCACACTCTCCCCTCTCGTTGCTATGCATCACCATGATCTTGCGTGTGCGTAGGAATTTTTTTGAAATTACTACGTTGCCCAACACATCAATCATATGTAGTTTTATTCAATGGGTCGTTTAGTGAATTTGAAAAAAGTTAATCGAATTTGAAAAATAGTTCATCGAATTTCAAAAAGGTTCATCAATTTTGAAAAAAGTTCAACGCATTTGATAAGTTCATTGATGTTAAGAAATATTTCAAAAAAATTTAAAAAAGTTCATCAAACCCAGGAAGAAGAAAAGCAAAAAAGAAAAACAAAAAACAAAAAAGGAAAACAGAAAAATAAAAAAAACAGAAGAAAAAAACGAAGTAAAAGGCATAGAAAGATGAAAGTAGCACATTGATTTTGGGGTGGCCGGTTGGTTATGCAGCTTACCTTTTTTTTGAAGTTAAAGCAAAGCTTTATAACTTAACGGTGTACGGGTAAATCACCCGCAACACAAACAGCCACTTGGGCTGGTACATCGGATACCCACTCGACAGCCGAGTTTGCAGGGTACATATGACCAAGGCTTGCTAGCTCATGAGCAGCGGAGTTAGCACTACGCCGACACCATTTTATTACAAATTTAGAAAACCACAGCTTAAGCTTACCTTTGAGCACGGGGTCCTGGGTTCGAATCAAAGCACGGGCATAATTTATTTCGAGTTTTGAAAAACAGAGGAAAAAAGCTAGATGGGCCAGCCCAGCAGAGAGGTGGGGGTATGCTCCCGATTGCGAGTTGTACTGTATCGGGCGCATAAGGCGCCAAATAGGATTTGCGAGAAATAGGGGTGCCCGTTGGGGGACGCAGCGAGCGTCATATCCTGAGAAGTAGGCCCATAGAACCCAGATAACAATATACCCTGAGAATTAGGCCTAGTGTTTGTGCCCCGTCGATGGCCCTGTTGTCGCTCGTGTCGCCGCCATCGCCGGTTCTTCCTCGTCGCGTCCCTGTCGTGGCCTCCACCCCGCCCTCAAGCTTTGGCCATTGACCTTCAGAATTTCTGCGATCTGTACGTACCTTTTGCCGCAGCTCCTGAGTCTCCGCGTACAGATCTGACCTGCAGCCCACGGTGGTGGTCACATCGATCTTCGGCTCTTGTGAACCACGGTTGGACCTCATGCCTCGTAATATCTTCTTCACTTCCTCAAATTGGAGAATTGCCGTCTGATCATTCATCGTTGAAAAGGCAAATCCTTAATAAGGGTTTCTTCTCTTGCCAAGCGCACTTTAGTATGCACTTTTATATGACAGTTACGTAGTACATTGCTATTCTGAATTTCATCTGTTGGTGTTTGTTTGGGATTATTGCTGCTGGAACCCTTGAGGGTTTTCTCACAAGCTCGTTGTCTTTGATGGTGCTTGAATGGAGATACATACAGTACTACTCCCTCCGTCCCATAATGTAAGACGTTTTTTGACACTAAAAAAACGTCTTACATTATGGGACGAAGCGAGTAGTTCCTAACTGATATTACCAAGAATTCGTGTCCATTGGAAATAATAATAGCTTTATTTAAGCTTCACACTTCTTTCTGTGCAAATATGAGGCCTGAATCTTGATTATTCAACTTGCACGGCTGCTAAGCATGTAAGCTTTAATCAATTTATGTATCAGAACTATTGCTACGAACTTCTTACATTTAGTTTACTTGGCATGTGCCTGACTTGTGAGATCTTATGAGTTTCACCTTTAGCCTACCCCAACTTGTTTGGGACTAAAGGCTTTGTTGTTGTTGTTGTTGTTGTTGGCATGTGCCTGACTTATGTGGTATCTTCATGTTATATATGGAGGGAAGGAGCTTCTTATTTAATTTGCAGGACATGTGTTGATTTTGATTAATATGACGCTGCAGTTTGTCATCATTGTCTTCAACATCAGTGCTTGAACGATGCTTATAATGTCAAACTTCTGGACATTTCTCATCAGTTGAATCAACTGGCAGTGGCACTAGTTTGTAGGAACAAAGCCATTGCAGAGTCGAAGCAGTTATGAATGAAGTTTGCAATGGCCTTGCTGTAAAATTGTGAACAATATAAATAATACAGCACTTTCATATTGTAATACTTGTAAGTCGTTTTCATGAAATATGTTTTTTTAACCTAACTGGTGAGATTGCCACATTTGACATTTACTTTTCGAGTAGATGATTTTTCATATAAAAAACTTTTTCACGAGTTAGTATGCAAAAGTTATGCCCATTTTTACAAATTTCAAAGAGATTTTGAAAATAAAGTCAAAATTCAAATTTGCAAATTTTCCCAACAACTAGACCACATATCACATGGGAAACTTATTTTCTTTTAATTTTTTGACATTTCCATCATTTTCTTTTATTTTTTTAAAAACTGAAAAGGCGATCCACGGGGGGGGGGGGTAGAGTTTGAAAATGGGACCTTTAGTACCAGTTCGTGGCACGAACCGGGACTAAATGTCTCAACCCCATTAGTCCCGGTTCGTGCGTCAAACCGGGACTAAAGGTGTAATCTTTAGTCCCGGTTTGAGGCACGAACCGGGACAAATGGTCATCGCACCCTTTAGTCCCGGTTCATGTCTTAAACCGGGACTAAAGGGCCCGAGTGAACCGGGACTAATGCCTTAGTCGCATGAACCAGGACCAATGCTCACATTAGTCCCGGTTCGTGACTGAACCGGGACTAATGTGAATATTGCCCCGTGACCATAGCCCTGTTTTCTACTAGTGCTCCCATTGCAAGAAAGATCAATCTAGTAGGCCAAACCAAATTGATAATCCGAAGAGATTTGCAAAGATAACAAATCATACATAAAATAATTCAGAGGAGATTCAAATATTGTTCATAGATAATCTTGATCATAAACCCACACAATTCATCGGATCTCGACAAACACGAGGGACTTGTGTGTAGTCTCCTACTGGATTGATACATTGGTTCTCAAAAACTGAGGGAAATACTTACGCTACTTTGTTGCATCACCCTTTTCTCTTCAAGGGAAAACCAACGCATGCTCAAGAGGTAGCAACCCTCTTCTTCAAATTAGGTCTGGCAGATGCGAGATGAACTCCTACCACAAGATCGCATACGAGCAATTCAAGAGGAATTGGCGGGATTCTTTCTTGACCACATCATCAACAAAGCCCGAGAATACCATGTGGAATTTGACATTAGATGTTAGGGATTGTAAGAGATCTTATATTGTATATATGTAGCTAGTAGCGTCGGATAGATATACGAAAACTTGTTGTTCGACAAATCTCTCGAAGAAAGAGAGGTGCACTCCTCTTTGTATATGTTTATGATGATCTTGTGTAATTAATGGTTCCTTCATTTGCTTACTAGCTAGCATGTCGAGTTCTCTCTATACGTATAGTAGCTAGCGTCGACCAAGCACAGAGATAAGAGAGGTCACTTCTCTCTATTAGCTAGCTAACACAATATATGAAACCCCTAAATTAACCCTCCAAAACCCCCTACCCCCCCTTAAAAAACAAAAACCCCTGCTCCAGCCAGCTGCTGATGTGTGGATGCCTTTTGGTGCCGGTTGGTGTTACCAACCGGGACTAAAGGTCCTCTTGCCTGGGCGCCCCGCAGCGGCCACGTGGAGCCCCTTCTGTCCCAGTTTGTAAGTGAACCGAGACTAAAGGTTTTGGGCTTTAGTCCCGGTTCCAGAATCGGGGCTAATGGGCCTCTGGAACCGGGACAAATGGGTCGTTTTCTACTAGTGACAACAGACACAATCCAGAGCGATACACAGTAGCTCTAATTCATCAATCATATGTAGGTTTATTCAATGGGTCGTTTATTGAATTTGAAAAAAGTTAATCGAATTTGAAAAATAGTTCATCGAATTTGAAAAAGGTTCATCAAATTTGAAAAAAGTTCAACACATTTGATAAGTTCATTGATGTTAAGAAAAATTTCAAAAAATTTTAAAAAAGTTCATCAAACCCAGGAAGAAGAAAAGCAAAAAAGAAAAACAAAAAACAAAAGAGGAAAACAGAAAAATAAAAAAAACAAAAGAAAAAAACGAAGTAAAAGGCGTAGAAAGATGAAAGTAGCACATTGATTTTGGGATGGCCGGTTGGTTATGCAGCTTACCTTTTTTTTGAAGTTAAAGCAAAGCTTTATAACTTAACGGTGTACGGGTAAATCACCTGCAACACAGACAGCCACTTGGGCTGGTACATCGGACACCCACTCGACAGCCGAGTTTGCAGGGTACATATGACCAAGGCTTGCTAGCTCATGAGCCGCGGAGTTAGCACTACGCCGACACCATTTTATTACAAATTTAGAAAACCACAGCTTAAGCTTACCTTTGAGCACGGGGTCCTTGGTTCGAATCAAAGCACGGGCATAATTTATTTCGAGTTTTGAAAAACAGAGGAAAAAAGCTAGATGGGCCAGCCCAGCAGAGAGGTGGGGGTATGCTCCCGATTGCGAGTTGTACTGTATCGGGCGCATAAGGCGCCAAATAGGATTTGCAAGAAATAGGGGTGCCCGTTGGGGGACGCAGCGAGCGTCATATCCTGAGAAGTAGGCCCATAGAACCCAGATAACAATATACCCTGAGAATTAGGCCCAGTGTTTGTGCCCCGTCGATGGCCCTGTTGTCGCTCGTGTCGCCGCCATCGCCGGTTCTTCCTCGTCGCGTCCCTGCCGCGGCCTCCACCCCGCCCTCAAGCTTTGGCCATTGACCTTCAGAATTTCTGCGATCTGTACGTACCTTTTGCCGCAGCTCCTGAGTCTCCGCGTACAGATCTGACCTGCAGCCCACGGTGGTGGTCACATCGATCTTCGGCTCTTGTGAACCACGATTGGACCTCATGCCTCGTAATATCTTCTTCGCTTCCTCAAATTGGAGAATTGCCATCTGATCATTCATCGTTGAAAAGGCAAATCCTTAATAAGGGTTTCTTCTCTTGCCAAGCGCACTTTAGTATGCACTTTTATATGACAGTTACGTAGTACATTGCTATTCCGAATTTCATCTGTTTTTTTTTGGATTATTGCTGCTGGAACCCTTGAGGGTTTTCTCACAAGCTTGTTGTCTTTGATGGTGCTTGAATGGAGATACATACAGTACTACTCCCTCCGTCCCATAACGTAAGACGTTTTTGACACTAAAAAAATGTCTTACATTATGGGACGAAGCGAGTAGTTCCTAACTGATATTACCAAGAATTCGTGTCCATTGGAAATAATAGTAGCTTTATTTAAGCTTCACACTTCTTCCTGTGCAAATATGAGGCTTGAATATTGATTATTCAACTTGCACGGCTGCTAAGCATGTAAGCTTTAATCAATTTATGTATCAGAACTATTGCTACGAACTGCTTACATTTAGTTTACTTGGCATGTGCCTGACTTGTGAGATCTTATGAGTTTCACCTTTAGCCTACCCCAACTTGTGTGGGACTAAAGGCTTTGTTGTTGTTGTTGTTGTTGGCATGTGCCTGACTTATTTGGTATCTTCATGTTATATATGGAGGGAAGGAGCTTCTTATTTAATTTGCAGGACATGTGTTGATTTTGATTAGAAATATGACGCTGCGGTTTGTCATCATTGTCTTCAACATCAGTGCTTGAACGATGCTTATAGTGTCAAACTTCTGGACATTTCTCATCAGTTGAATCAACTGGCAGTGGCACTAGTTTGTAGGAACAAAGCCATTGCAGAGTCAAAGAAGTTAAGAATGAAGTTTGCAATGGCCTTGCTGTAAAAATGTGCGCAATATAAATAATACAGCACTTTCATATTGTAATACTTGTAAGTCGTTTTCATGAAATATGTTTTTTTAACCTAACTGGTGAGATCGCCACATTTGACATTTACTTTTCGAGTAGATGATTTTTCATATAAAAACTTTTTCATCCGAGTTAATATGCAAAAGTTATGCCCATTTTTACAAATTTCAGAGAGATTTTGCAAATAAAGTCAAAATTCACATTTGCAAATTTTCCCAACAACTAGACCACATATCACATGGGAAACTTATTTTCTTTTATTTTTTTTGACATTTCCATCATTTTCTTTTATTTTTTTTAAAATTGAAAACGCGATCCACAGGGGTTAGAGTTTGAAAATGGGACCTTTAGTACCGGTTCGTGGCACGAACCGGGACTAAAGGTCTCAACCCCATTAGTCCCGGTTCGTGCGTCAAACCGGGACTAAAGGTGTAATCTTTAGTCCCGGTTTGAGGCACGAACCGGGACTAATGGTCATCGCACCCTTTAGTCCCGGTTCATGTCTTAAACCGGGACTAAAGGGCCCGAGTGAACCGGGACTAATGCCTTAGCCACATGAACCGGGACCAATGCTCACATTAGTCCCGGTTCGTGACTGAACCGGGACTAATGTGAATATTGCCCCGTGATCATAGCCCTGTTTTCTACTAGTGCTCCCACTGCAAGAAAGATCAATCTAGTAGGCCAAACCAAATTGATAATCCGAAGAGACTTGCAAAGATAAGAAATCATACATAAAAGAATTCAGAGGAGATTCAAATATTGTTCATAGATAATCTTGATCATAAACCCACACAATTCATCGGATCTCGACAAACACGAGGGACTTGTGTGTAGTCTCCTACTGGATTGATACATTGGTTCTCAAAAACTGAGGGAAATACTTATGCTACTTTGCTGCATCACCCTTTTCTCTTCAAGGGAAAACCAACGCATGCTCAAGAGGTAGCAACCCTCTTCTTCAAATTAGGTCTGGCAGATGCGGGATGAACTCCTACCACAAGATCGCATATGAGCAATTCAAGAGGAATTGGCGGGATTCTTTCTTGACCACGTCATCAACAAAGCCGGAGAATACCATGTGGAATTTGACATTAGATGTTAGGGATTGTAAGAGATCTTATATTGTATATATGTAGCTAGTAGCGTCGGATAGATATACGAAAACTTGTTGTTCGACAAATCTCTCGAAGAAAGAGAGGTGCACTCCTCTTTGTATATGTTTATGATGATCTTGTGTAATTAATGGTTCCTTCATTTGCTTACTAGCTAGCATGTCGAGTTCTCTCTATACGTATAGTAGCTAGCGTCGACCAAGCACGGAGATAAGAGAGGTCACTTCTCTCTATTAGCTAGCTAACGCAATATATGAAACCCCTAAATTAACCCTCCAAAACCCCCTACCCCCCCTTAAAAAACAAAAACCCCTGCTCCTGCCAGCTGCTGACGTGTGGATGCCTTTTAGTGCCGGTTGGTGTTACCAACCGGGACTAAAGGTCCTCTTGCCTGGGCGCCCCGCAGCGGCCACGTGGAGCCCCTTCTGTACCAGTTTGTAAGTGAACCGAGACTAAAGGTTTTGGGCTTTAGTCCCGGTTCCAGAATCGGGGCTAATGGGCCTTTGGAACCGGGACAAATGGGTCGTTTTCTACTAGTGATAATAGACACAATCCAGAGCGATACACAATAGCTCTAGTTCATCAATCATATGTAGGTTTATTCAATGGGTCGTTTATTGAATTTGAAAAAAGTTAATCGAATTTGAAAAATAGTTCATCGAATTTGAAAAAGGTTCATCAAATTTGAAAAAAGTTCATTGATGTTAACAAAAAAATAAAAAAAACAGAAGAAAAAAACGAAGTAAAAGGCGTAGAAAGATGAAAGTAGCACATTGATTTTGGGGTGGCCGGTTGGTTATGCAGCTTACCTTTTTTTGAAGTTAAAGCAAAGCTTTATAACTTAACGGTGTACGGGTAAATCACCCGCAACAGAAACAACCACTTTGGCTGGTACATCGGACACCCACTCGACAGCCGAGTTTGCAGGGTACATATGACCAAGGCTTGCTAGCTCATGAGCCGCGGAGTTAGCACTACGCCGACACCATTTTATTACAAATTTAGAAAACCACAGCTTAAGCTTACCTTTGAGCAAGGGGTCCTGGGTTCGAATCAAAGCACGGGCATAATTTATTTCGAGTTTTGAAAAACAGAGGAAAAAAGCTAGATGGGCCAGCCCAGCAGAGAGGTGGGGGTATGCTCCCGATTGCGAGTTGTATTGTATCGGGAGCATAAGGCGCCAAATAGGATTTGCGAGAAATAGGGGTGCCCGTTGGGGGACGCAGCGAGCGTCATATCCTGAGAAGTAGGCCCATAGAACCCAGATAACAATATACCCTGAGAATTAGGCCCAGTGTTTGTGCCGCGTCGATGGCCCTGTTGTCGCTCGTGTCGCCGCCATCGCCGGTTCTTCCTCGTCGCGTCCCTGCCGCGGCCTCCACCCCTCCCTCAAGCTTTGGCCATTGACCTTCAGAATTTCTGCGATCTGTACGTACCTTTTGCCGCAGCTCCTGAGTCTCCGCGTACAGATCTGACCTGCAGCCCACGGTGGTGGTCACATCGATCTTTGGCTCTTGTGATCCACGGTTGGACCTCATCCCTCGTAATATCTTCTTCGCTTCCTCAAATTGGAGAATTGTCGTCTGATCATTCATCGTTGAAAAGGCAAATCCTTAATAAGGGTTTCTTCTCTTGCCAAGCGCACTTTAGTATGCACTTTTATATGACAGTTACGTAGTACATTGCTATTCCGAATTTCATCTGTTGGTGTTTTTTTTGGGATTATTGCTGCTGGAACCCTTGAGGGTTTTCTCACAAGCTCGTTTTCTCTGATGGTGCTTGAATGGAGATACATACAGTACTACTCCCTCCGTCCCATAATGTAAGACGTTTTTTGACACTAAAAAAATGTCTCAAATTATGGGACGAAGCGAGTAGTTCCTAACGTATATTACCAAGAATTCGTGTCCATTGGAAATAATAGTAGCTTTATTTAAGCTTCACACTTCTTCCTGTGCAAATATGAGGCCTGAATATTGATTATTCAACTTGCACGGCTGCTAAGCATGTAAGCTTTAATCAATTTATGTATCAGAACTATTGCTACGAACTGCTTACATTTAGTTTACTTGGGATGTGCCAGACTTGTGAGATCTTAAGAGTTTCACCTTTAGCCTACCCCAACTTGTTTGGGACTAAAGGCTTTGTTGTTGTTGTTGTTGTTGGCATGTGCCTGACTTATGTGGTATCTTCATGTTATATATGCAGGGAAGGAGCTTCTTATTTAATTTGGAGGACATGTGTTGATTTTGATTAGAAATATGACGCTGTGGTTTGTCATCATTGTCTTGAACATCAGTGCTTGAACGATGCTTATAATGTCAAACTTCTGGACATTTCTCATCAGTTGAATCAACTGGCAGTGGCACTAGTTTGTAGGAACAAAGCCATTGCAGAGTCGAAGCAGTTATGAATGAAGTTTGCAATGGCCTTTTTGTAAAATTGTGCACAATATAAATAATACAACACTTTCATATTGCAATACTTGTAAGTCGTTTTCATGAAATATGTTTTTTTAACCTAACTGGTGAGATTGCCACATTTGACATTTACTTTTCGAGTAGATGATTTTTCATATAACAAACTTTTTCATCCGAGTTAGTATGCAAAAGTTATGCCCATTTTTACAAATTTCAGAGAGATTTTGCAAATAAAGTCAAAATTCACATTTGCAAATTTTCCCAACAACTAGACGACATATCACATGGGAAACTTATTTTCTTTTATTTTTTTGACATTTCCATCATTTTCTTTTACTTTTTTTAAAACTGAAAAGGCGATCCATGAGGGGGGGGGGTAGAGTTTGAAAATGGGACCTTTAGTACCGGTTCGTGGCACGAACCGGGACTAAAGGTCTCAACCCCATTAGTCCCGGTTCGTGCGTCAAACCGGGACTAAAGGTGTAATCTTTAGTCCCGGTTTGAGGCACGAACCGGGACTAATGGTCATCGCACTCTTTAGTCCCGGTTCATGTCTTAAACCGGGACTAAAGGGCCCGAGTGAACCGGGACTAATGCCTTAGCCGCATGAACCAGGACCAATGCTCACATTAGTCCCGGTTCGTGACTGAACCGGGACTAATGTGAATATTGCCCCATGACCATAGCCCTGTTTTCTACTAGTGCTCCCATTGCAAGAAAGATCAATCTAGTAGGACAAACCAAATTGCTAATTAGAAGAGACTTGCAAAGATAACAAATCATACATAAAATAATTCAGAGGAGATTCAAATATTGTTCATAGATAATCTTGATCATAAACCCACACAATTCATTGGATCTCAACAAACACGAGGGACTTGTGTGTAGTCTCCTACTGGATTGATACATTGGTTCTCAAAAACTGAGGGAAATACTTATGCTACTCTGCTGCATCACCCTTTTCTCTTCAAGGGAAAACCAACGCATGCTCAAGAGGTAGCAACCCTCTTCTTCAAATTAGGTCTGGCAGATGCGGGATGAACTCGTACCACAAGATCGCATACGAGCAATTCAACAGGAATTGGCGGGATTCTTTCTTGACCACGTCATCAACAAAGCCAGAGAATACCATGTGGAATTTGACATTAGATGTTAGGGATTGTAAGAGATCTTATATTGTATATATGTAGCTAGTAGCGTCGGATAGATATACGAAAACTTGTTGTTTGACAAATCTCTCGAAGAAAGAGAGGTGCACTCCTCTTTGTATATGTTTATGATGATCTTGTGTAATTAATGGTTCCTTCATTTTCTTACTAGCTAGCATGTCGAGTTCTCTCTATACGTATAGTAGCTAGCGTCGACCAAGCATGGAGATAAGAGAGGTCACTTCTCTCTATTAGCTAGCTAACACAATATATGAAACCCCTAAATTAACCCTCTAAAACCCCCTACCCCCCCTTAAAAAACAAAAACCCCTGCTCCTGTCGGCTGGTGACGTGTGGATGCCTTTTGGTGCCGGTTGGTGTTACCAACCGGGACTAAAGGTCCTCTTGCCTGGGCGCCCCGCAGCGGCCACGTGGAGCCCCTTCTGTCCCAGTTTATAAGTGAACCGAGACTAAAGGTTTTGGGCTTTAGTCCCGGTTCCAGAATCGGGGCTAATGGGCCTCTGGAACCGGGACAAATGGGTCATTTTCTACAAGTGGTAACAGACACAATCCAGAGCGATACACAATAGCTCTAATTCATCAATCATATGTAGGTTTATTCAATGGGTCGTTTATTTAATTTGAAAAAAGTTAATTGAATTTGAAAAATAGTTCATCGAATTTCAAAAAGGTTCATCAAATTTGAAAAAAGTTCAACGCATTTGATAAGTTCATTGATGTTAAGAAAAATTTCAAAAAAATTTAAAAAAGTTCATCAAACCTAGGAAGAAGAAAAGCAAAAAAGAAAAACAAAAAACAGAAAAGGAAAACAGAAAAATAAAAAAACAGAAGAAAAAACGAAGTAAAAGGCATAGAAAGATGAAAGTAGCACATTGATTTTGGGGTGGCCGGTTGGTTATGCAGCTTACCTTTTTTTTGAAGTTAAAGCAAAGCTTTATAACTTAACAGTGTGTCACGACCGGTTTTCCAATAAAAATATTTATTGAGAAGCCAATCTTTTAAGTCCAGTATGAGAGAAATCCTCCTCACTGATAGACAATTTCTTGATACAATAAGCCAGTAGCATAAAATATATTACAGGGTCGAACTGCGGTTGCTCAACCAAATTATTACAAGCACGCCAATAATTATACATAATGGCGGACATGACACAGTGGTGTGGAGACATACTACTGACTCGAGGATAGGGCGGTGGTGGAAAAACGCAGCGGGGAGAGAAATACAAGACTCTAAGTCTATCATCTCATCGAGCGTCGAGGTGAGGCTCGATGAATTTATTTGGTAGCGGAAGTGGATATAAAACAGTGACCAAATCCAGGGTCGCACGAGACTGACTGGGACTCCTCTAAGTGTCGGACTCGCTATCGAACTCTTCATCCATGAAATCGCCTTCGTCAGCATCTGGCCAAATCAACAAGCTAGTGAGTACTTTGAAAGTACTCGCAAGACAGTTCGGACGTAAGATATAACAAATGCATGCATGGATGCGTCATGAATAAATTCACCAATGTACATTCAAAATTATCATAACAAGGTCAGTAAAAGGGAAACGGCGGTAGTCCGCCTGAAATACCAACAGATCATAAATAATTTCTGATCGGGTGTCTGAAGCGACGCCTCAAAAGGTGAACAAATAAATATAAAGAAAAAGATGCCACAGTCGGGCGTCTTAGCGACACCACATAAAGGGCTTAAAACGAAATACCTCAGTCGGACGTCGGGGCGACGTCACAGAAAGGGCTTGAAAAAAAATGCCACAGTCGGACGTCGGGGCGACATCACAGAAAGGGCTTGAAAAGAAATGCCACAGTCGGACGTCGGGGCGACATCACAGAAAGGGCTTGAAAAGAAATGCCACAGTCGGACGTCGGGGCGACATCACAGAAAGGGCTTGGAAAGAAATGCCACAGTCGGACGTCGGGGCGACATCACAAAAAGGGCTTGAAAAGAAATGCCACAGTCGGACATCGGGGCGACATCACAGAAGGGGCTTTTATGGACAGGTAAATAATAATCATAATAAACTTTTAATTCATAAGAATAAATGGGTTAGTCCATCCACAGGAATATCATTTAACCGGAATTAGCACTCATGCGAAACACCAGAGTCTCTGTCATCAACACTGTCATTGTTACGACAAGATAATACGAAATTGGACATGGAATAGATGATTTGGAGGGATATATGACTCTGCAGAGTTTGTATAAAATTATTCCAACAACCAACGGATTTCCGTAGTCACGAAGGACTAGTTCCGTTTACGGTATTTCGGAAGAAAACACAGCTAACCAGTACACACCCATCATACCTCTCGATGCTAGGAATCACCCTAGACATCGTCCAAGAAAAACTTTTGAGACGGGGAGATCACAATCTCGAATAGCATGGGATCAAATTTATATACGCGCGCTCTAAGGGGTGCCCCCTCTCGGTCCCAACCGGAAACACCCATGCCCCCTGACCGGATGACTGGCTTTAATCCAGGGCCATGGAACCATCATCACGGCCTCTCCTTTTGGTGTGTACCAGAAAAGCGGTTTGCAACTTACTAAACCATATTCCTTGCGGAAAACATGTGGTAGTACAGGGAAGGAAATGAAAGGAACTGGACTGATACGGTTTGACACTGAAGTCACATAGTCCGGCATGAGACTGGCATGCTACAACACTGCCATCTCACCCATCCTCATGCCAACACATGGCCATTCATACCCACATCCATCCACTTATGGATCATCGAACTCACTTACCTCATTATCGCATAAAATGACATTCATTGATATGCTTATCAACATGCCATGAAACTAACTAAATGCAAAACATGCCAAGACACTCGTCATATCAAAAGTTCAAACATGCTTGCCTAGTTCAGAGTAGTCGGAGCCTAGCTCGGTGAAGTTCACGGCTCCGTCACCTCCTTCGGTATCTACGGTATAAAGAAAATATATGCGCTATCGTGAATACCAAGGAGTGCACAGAAAGTATACCAAATATTTTCCAAATAAATCTGATAAAAAACTAGACAAAATTTTAAAGAGAACAGAAAAAGAATCAACCAAAAATACCTTTCTGTTTAAAAGTTATAAAGGTTTTTGTCCAGGGACTCATCTGTAATGAAACAGAAGTTTTCTAGGGGCTAGTTTATAAAAACAGAAAGCGCTTCGGTAGCGACTACGCCAGCCCAGAGGGAAAGCGCATTCGGAAGAAGACGTTTTCAGAAAACGTTTCGTTTAGGAAGAACAGAGAGGCTGACAGCGGGTCCCGCTTGTCAGGTTTGAAAATATGAACGGGGCGGCAGATCTCGCCGGTGCCCGAGAGCCGCGGTGGTCACCGGCGGCGATCCACAGCGAGGCAGAGAGATCGGAGGGTACCTCCGTGTTCAGGGCACCCTTCCGCGTCGGTTGGTGGTGGTGGTGGCGGTCGGCGAGCACCACGTCGACGGCGAGCTTTGCTCCGGCGGACGGCGGTTCGGGTGGTTGCGGACTTCGTCGGAGAGAGCTGCAGTGATCAAATTGAGGAGGTGGTTATGCTCCTGGTAGCTAGAGAGGGTAACGAACGAGGTTTGGGCGCCGGAGACGGCCTCACCGGAGCGAATCGAGGTGGCGGCCGAGGCGGATCGGGGCGGCCGGAGTTGAGGGGGAAGACCTCCTCGGGGTCCCCCTAGTGGCCTGGCGTGGCGTTGGTGAGGTGTGGGGATGCGGCGTGCACGAGGGTGAGCTCGGGGGCCCTTTTTATAGGCAGCCCGAGGCGGTGGCGGTGAACGGGGATTTCCGGCGATGGTTACGGTGGCGCAGTGCTCGGTCGGGGGTGATTAGGGAGTCGTGCGCCGTCGTGGGAGTTTACTGGGTCCGTTTAGATGCTAACCGGACTTGGATTAGAAGTTTAGGGCAGGCTTTGGTCGGAACGGGACGGCGCGGGTCCGTTGGCGGCAGAGAGCGCGTCCAGGGCTGTCGGGCCACGGCGACGGTGCAGCGGGGGTGCGCTGGCGTGCATGAGGCCACGCGGAGAGCCAGGGAGCGTTGGGCGGCATGGAACGGCGTTGAGCCGCCGTTCTTGCCCTCTGTCAGCCGCCACGGGAGGTCCCGACGCCGTGGAAGACTCCGGCGAGAGCGGGCCATCGTGCCACCGACGCCAGGAAGAGGCCAAGTGAGCGTGTGGTGCTCCAGACAGTAGGAAGAGGCGGAGAGGAACGTGCCAAATGTACTGTGAACGCGTGAGAGGAACTGACGAACGCACACGACACTGAAACTGAACTTTTCTGAATTTTTGAATAGTAACAATGCCCGCAAGGTGTTCGACAGAATGAAATTGGCATCTAGGGATTTTTCCTTGAGCTAAAACTTGGTGGAGTGGATTCTCATTGCTCACATAGGTTGCCTGAATTTTGGTGGAATTTTTGGAGTAGTGTAGATATGAATTTCATCAAATTTGGCAAATCTGGTCCAAACTTGCAGAGGCTGAATTTTGAAAATTTTGAAAAGAGAAGGAGTGGATCAAGATGGTTCTGGGTTGTGGGTACAAAAGACTATCCAGGAAAGTTGGTTTGAGGTCAAAACTCAAATGTAATATGGTACTTGCTTTGAAAATCATTTGGGCTCAAAATAATTTTCAGAATTGATTTGAGAGGGAAAATAATTAGAATAAAGTCCAAAACTTGTTTGGATTAGTTGGAACAGAGAACTTAGGTTGATCACAAGGTGTAGGGGAGGTTTTGGAGGGGTTTTACCACATGGAAACAATGCAAAGTCAAGGGTGGTTCCAAGATATGAAAATCCCCAAATTTTCATAGAGCTTCAATTTAAAAGAAAACAATTTAAACTTAAAAATTAAATTTGAGAGAACCAACAGAGAAGAAGTTTCAAAAGATAAAACACCAAGGTTTAAAAAAAATAAAATCCTTGCCAAGGCAAAGGAAGTTTTTAAGTGGAAGGTTTTTCTGAAAAAGAAAAATTTTAAATAGCCTCTCCTCAAAAACCACAAAGTTTTTGATAAAAACCAAATAAAAAATTTTAGAGTGTCACACAGTGTACGCGTAAATCACCCGCAACACAAACAGCCACTTGGGCTGGTACATCGGACACCCACTCGACAGCCGAGTTTGCAGCGTACATATGACCAAGTCTTGCTAGCTCATGAGCCGCGGAGTTAGCACTACGCCGATACCATTTTATTACAAATTTAGAAAACCACAGCTTAAGCTTACCTTTGAGCACGGGGTCCTGGGTTCGAATCAAAGCACGGGCATAATTTATTTCGAGTTTTGAAAAAAAGAGGAAAAAAGCTAGATGGGCCAGCCCAGCAGAGAGGTGGGGGTATGCTCCCGACTGCGAGTTGTACTGTATCGGGCGCATAAGGCGCCAAGTAGGATTTGCGAGAAATTGGGGTCCCCGTTGGGGGACGCAGCGAGCGTCATATCCTGAGAAGTAGGCCCATAGAACCCAGATAACAATATACCCTGAGAATTAGGCCCAGTGTTTGTGCCCCGTCGATGGCCCTGTTGTCGCTCGTGTCGCCGCCATCGCCGGTTCTTCCTCGTCGTGTCCCTGCCGTGGCCTCCACCCTGCCCTCAAGCTTTGGCCATTGACCTTCAGAATTTCTGCAATCTGGACGTACCTTTTGCCGCAGCTCCTGAGTCTCCGTGTACAGATCTGACCTGCAGCCCACGGTGGTCGTTACATCGATCTTCGGCTCTTGTGAACCACGGTTGGACCTCATGCCTCATAATATCTTATTCGCTTCCTCAAATTGGAGAATTGCCGTCTGATCATTCATCATTGAAAAGGCAAATCCTTAATAAGGGTTCCTTCTCTTGCCAAGCGCACTTTAGTATGTACTTTTATATGACAGTTACGTAGTACATTGCTATTCCGAATTTCATCTGTTGGTGTTTTTTTGGGATTATTGCTGCTGGAACCCTTGAGGGTTTTCTCACAAGCTCGTTTTCTTTGATGGTGCTTGAATGGAGATACATACAGTACTACTCCCTCCGTCCCATAATGTAAGATGTTTTTTGACACTAAAAAAACGTCTTACATTATGGGACGAAGCGAGTAGTTCCTAACTGATATTACCAAGAATTCGTGTCCATTGGAAATAATAGTAGCTTTATTTAAGCTTCACACTTCTTCCTGTGCAAATATGAGGCCTGAATATTGATTATTCAACTTGCACGGCTGCTAAGCATGTAAGCTTTAATCAATTTATGTATCAGAACTATTGCTACGAACTGCTTACATTTAGTTTACTTGGCATGTGCCTGACTTGTGAGATATTAAGAGTTTCACCTTTAGCCTACCCCAACTTGTTTGGGACTAAAGGCTTTGTTGTTGTTGTTGTTGTTGGCATGTGCCTGACTTATGTGGTATCTTCATGTTATATATGGAGGGAAGGAGCTTCTTATTTAATTTGCAGGACATGAGTTGATTTTGATTAGAAATATGACGCTGCGGTTTGTCATCATTGTCTTCAACATCAGTGCTTGAACGATGCTTATAATGTCAAACTTCTGGACATTTCTCATCAGTTGAATCAACTGGCAGTGGCACTAGTTTGTAGGAACAAAGCCATTGCAGAGTCGAAGCAGTTATGAATGAAGTTTGCAATGGCCTTGCTGTAAAATTGTGCACAATATAAATAATACAGCACTTTCATATTGTAATACTTGTAAGTCGTTTTCATGAAATATGTTTTTTTAACCTAACTGGTGAGATTGCCACATTTGACATTTACTTTTCGAGTAGATGATTTTTCATATAAAAAACTTTTTCATCCGAGTTAGTATGCAAAAGTTATGCCCATTTTTACAAATTTCAGAGAGATTTTGCAAATAAAGTCAAACTTCACATTTGCAAATTTTCCCAACAACTAGACCACATATCACATGGGAAACTTATTTTCTTTTATTTTTTTTGACATTTCCATCATTTTCTTTTATTTTTTGTAAAACTGAAAAGGCGATCCACAGGGGGGGTAGAGTTTGAAAATGGGACCTTTAGTACCGGTTCGTGGCACGAACCGGGACTAAAGGTCTCGACCCAATTAGTCCCGGTTCGTGCGTCAAACCGAGACTAAAGGTGTAATCTTTAGTCCCGGTTTGAGGCACGAACCGGCACTAATGGTCATCGCACCCTTTAGTCCCGGTTCATGTCTTAAACCGGGACTAAAGGGCCTGAGTAAACCGGGACTAATGCCTTAGCCGCATGAACCGGGACCAATGCTCACATTAGTCCCGGTTCGTGACTCAACCGGGACTAATGTGAATATTGCCCCGTGACCATAGCCCTATTTTCTACTAGTGCTCCCATTGCAAGAAATATCAATCTAGTACGCCAAACCAAATTGATAATTAGAAGAGAATTGCAAAGATAACAAATCATACACAAAAGAATTTAGAGGAGATTCAAATATTGTTCATAGATAATCTTGATCATAAACCCACACAATTCATCGGATCTCGACAAACACGAGGGACTTGTGTGTAGTCTCCCACTGGATTGATACATTGGTTCTCAAAAACTGAGGGAAATACTTACGCTACTTTGCTGCATCACCCTTTTCTCTTCAAGGGAAAACCAACGCATGCTCAAGAGGTAGCAACCCTCTTCTTCAAATTAGGTTTGGCAGATGCGGGATGAACTCCTACCACAAGATCGCATACGAGCAATTCAAGAGGAATTGGCGGGATTCTTTCTTGACCACGTCATCAACAAAGCCGGAGAATACCATGTGGAATTTGACATTAGATGTTAGGGATTCTAAGAGATCTTACATTGTATATATGTAGCTAGTAGCGTTGGATAGATATACGAAAACTTGTTGTTCGACAAATCTCTTGAAGAAAGAGAGGTGCACTCCTCTTTGTATATGTTTATGATGATCTTGTGTAATTAATGGTTCCTTCATTTGCTTACTAGCTAGCATGTCGAGTTCTCTCTATACGTATAGTAGCTAGCGTCGACCAAGCACGGAGATAAGAGAGGTCACTTCTCTCTATTAGCTAGCTAACACAATATATGAAACCCTAAGTTAACCCTCCAAAACCCCCTACCCCCCCTTAAAAAACAAAAACCCCTGCTCCTGCCAGCTGCTGACGTGTGGATGCCTTTTGGTGTCGGTTGGTGTTACCAACCGGGACTAAAGGTCCTCTTGCCTGGGCGCCCTGCAGCGGCCACGTGGAGCCCCTTCTGTCCCAATTTGTAAGTGAACCGAGACTAAAGGTTTTGGGCTTTAGTCCCGGTTCCAGAATCGGGGCTAATGGGCCTGTCAGGACCCCGACTCGATGTCACATCGATCTAGCCGGTAACACCTCATATCACTTTGCGGCCTCACGCACGGTATCCCCACGGGTGTCGCCTTACCTTTGCCCGGGACCGTTTGCGCCTTTTGGCTCACGTATATGATAGTGTCGCTAGCATCCATATGATAAGGAGCCCGGGCTGACATGACTAGTCGTAAACCCAAAGTGGCACAGACTTACAGGGACAGGCATCCATGACCCATCTTCGAACGTGTCGGTTATCAGCAAGTGGGTCCGGGCTGTAGCACTGGGCTAGCAGGACTCCGGTAAACCGGGCTGTAGCGGGCTATCAGGACTCCGGTACTCAAAGCGTGACATTTCCCCGAAGGGACAGACACAGGAACGAAGAAGGACACATGCCGGCCAGCCTAAGTGTTCCAGAGCAGTAGCAAGCTACCATGGCTCAGCGGTAACACTAGGAGACATTTCCCGGTAAGAGAGGCTACTAAAGATAAACAACTAGGTAGTCAGATCCCACACATACCAAGCATTTCAATCATACACACAATATGCTCGATATGTGCAAATACAACGAAGCATCACAACATGACTCTACGACACAAGTACTTTATTTAAGGCTCAGAGAGCCATACATAACATACACAAGGTACAGGTCACACGACCCAGCATTCAAGTCATACAGTCATACAAACCAGCAGTGGAAGTAACTTGTCTGAGTACAGACAACTAGTAAAATAAAAGAGGCTTGGAAAGCCTGGCTATACTACGTGGTCCTTCACAAGCTCAGGGTCACCACCTGGGTCTTTAGCCTACTCGTTGATGTCAATGTCTACATAGAACCCATCAGAAGGGGTTGCAGCGTCTTCTGTAAAAATGTAAATTATAGCAACATGAGTACAAAGGTACTCAGCAAGACTTACATCAGATCCTACATACATGCATATTATCAAGAGGGGTTGGTGGAGTTATTGCAGCAAGCCAGCTTTAACTCTTGGCTAGACTATCCTACGATACTTCAACTTGAAATGGTTTTGCGCACACGAGTCCACTACTCACCACTTCAATACACTACCGAGGATCCACCTCCGTCTTCCTACGGAAGAGCCATCCTCGGCACTCACACTTGTCTTGAGAATTTTAGCAGTTTCCATTTACTTGTCTATGAACTGTATAGGCAACCAAGTAGTCCTTTACCGCGGACGCGGCTATTCGAATAGATCATGTTAACCCTGCAGGGGTGTACTTCTTCATACATGTTTCCACCACTTAGCGTCTGCACACGACATGTGCTCGGCAGACTTCAAGCGAAAGCCGACGTGGGTGTAGACCACGACCTACCTAAACACTTAAGCCTCTAGTCCAGGTTTATCGCCTATCCAGGTTCCATCCGCAGGGAGTCCGGCCGAGGTTTCCCATATGGCCCCGAATGATGTGAACAGGGTTCCCGAGATACCTAACGGGTATTCGGTACACCCGGCCACGTACCTACCGCATCACAGCCCACCCCTACGGTCAGCACTGTCCACGGCCTCCAGTAGGCTACAAACACCAGAAACTACTTGCAACTCCTGGACAAAGAGCTAGGGTGAATAAGAAGTCGAGCGGGGTCATATTTCAGGGCCCAATGCATGGTAGTAGCTGTATCTTAAATCACACATACAGATCTCAGTGCTTAGGGTCGGCTTCAATGAAACAACCCACCATGTACTCCTACATGGCCTCTCATCGATACCTTTACCAAATCGTGTTCACCACACCACTCTCATTACCGACATAATCATTTCACTCTAGCCATCACCCAGATGAACCAGACCTGACACGACTCTAAGCATAGCAGGCATAGCAAGGTAGGAACAACACATACATATGGCTCAATCAACTCCTACATATGCTAGTGGGTTTCATCTAGTTACTGTGGCAATGACAGGTCATGCAGAGGAAATGGGTTCCACTACCGTAGCACACAGCAGTTTGAAACGCGTTGTCTTAATGCAGTAAAAGAGAGCAGGAGCGGGAACATGGGATTGTATCGATATGATCAAATGGTTGGTTGCTTGCCTGATGGTTCGATGCACTGATACGGTTCTTCGTTAGGGTAATCACGGTACTCCTCGGAGGCAGAACCTGCCGCAAAGAACACCGATACACAACCATCACCAAACAATGTGCAACAATATGATGCATGCATGAAACATGGCAATATGAGTGTGTTGGGCTAATGCAACTAAAACCAGAAGGGTTTGAACAAATTTGAATCAAAGATTCAAATTTCAAACTCAAACATGGCCTTTTAAAGTGCTTTTCCTTGTTCTGCTTAAAACATCAATTTAACTTGTTTGATCATGCATGAAAATAGTACAGATGGATAGATTGGATTTTTCTGATCATTTTTCATATATAATTTGTCTGATTTGGAGTTACAGAATAAAAGTTATGAATTTTTGAAGTCTAAATAATATTCTGGAATTTCCTGATTTAAATTAAATCCAGAAATATATATATTGCGCCAGCATGACGTCAGCATGACGTCAGTGGTCAACTGCGGCTGGCTGGGGTCAAACCTGACGTGTGGGGTCCACACGTCAGTGACAGGGGGGTTAAACAGGGTTAATTTAATCCTAATTAGGAATTAGGGGCGCTGGGGCCCACTGGTCAGTGTCAGGGGGTTAACTAACAGTGATTAGCACTAATCTGACCACCTGGCCGACGGGGCCCACGCGTCAGTGACCCTGGGGGGGTCAAACCCCAGGTCAAACAGGTCAAACCCACCGGCGACATGACGCCGGCGAGGCCCGAGACGGCGGCGCGATACGGAAACGCGCTACAGGGCACGGGCGAGGCCGTGCTTGGGCTCGTTGGAGAGCCCTTGCTCCCGCGCGTCGAACGGTGGTGGTGGCCGTGCCTGTGGTGGCCGGTACCGACGACGGCGAGCTCGTGAGCGGCGGCCGGAGTTCGGGTGCGGTCGGGATCGGCGTTGCTGCTCGCAGGCGAGGGAGCTGAGGCGCTGGAGGGGCTCTACGGGTCCTTACGGACTTGTTGGACTCGCCGGGGTGACCAAATGGTCACCGGAGCTGCATCGACGGTGAGCTCGGCGACGGCGGAGGTTCGGCCGTGGTGGGAAACGGGGTTACGGTGCGGGAACGAGGGGGAAAAGAGGGGGAAACGGTGGCGGAGCTCACCGCGGTTGCAGTGGGTGTCGAAGCGGGCTCGGGGACGCGCTGGAGAAGGCGAATCGACGGCGATGGTGGTCGGAGCCCGAGGAGGAAGACGATGGCGTGGAGGCGATGCAGAGCTTCCCGAGGGGCTTGGCTTGGTGGGGAGGAAGAGGGGGTCGTGGCGGAGTTCCTGAGCTCAGCGGAGGGGCGAGGGGTGGCCGGTGACGGCTGCTATGGCGAACGGCGGCGATGGTGGTGTTCGGCCGTGAGAGAGAGAGCGAGGGGGAGGAGGGGAAGAACCGAGGGAGAGTGAGAGAGAGCAGGGGGAGGGCGTGGCGTCGTTCCAGGCCATCCAGACGAGGAGGGGAGGGGCAGGCAGGCAGGGAGGGAGGTGGCGTGGCGCGGTGGCGCGCTCGCGCCGGGCACACTCCCCTCCCTCTGTCAAGGACGAAGACGACAGAGGAGGGAGACGGGCTGGGCCGGCCAGCTGGCTAGGCCAGAGGCGCCAGGTAAAGGCCCAGGTAAGGTTCTCCCTTTTATTTATTTCTGTTTTCTAATTTCTGACATTTGTTTTGATTTAAATAAAATATTAAATCATTTTATTATCTTATGCCAATTTTTGCAGGAGCTAGATATATTATTCCAGAGCTCCCCAATAGGTGGCATAATTTTTGGACATATATTAATATATATAATTAATATATTTCCAATACAAATAGTTATGCATTAATTCCAAATGCCAAAAATAAATACCTATGAGCTCTTAAAAATATTGGTTTGATTTTTATATCTGTCCAATATTTTCAGAGAGCAACATGAGCATTTTCTTGGACCCTTTTGGAGAAATTTTTATTTGGGTCATTTTCCAAAAATGATTCTGAGGGTTTCACAAATCCCCATTTCAAGTTTCTGATGAAAGAGTAAACATGATGCAACACTCTAATGCATGACTAGCTAGGGTGTGACAGGGCCTCTGGAACCGGGACAAATGGGTCATTTTCTACTAGTGATAACAGACACAATCCAGAGCGATACACAATAGCTCTAATTCATCAATCATATGTAGGCATGTATTCCGTATATAGTTATACATGCTTGCTGTAAGAACTTGCATGATATCTTTTGTCCTACCCTCTCATGGCAGCAGGGTCCTAATGGAAACTATGTTGGAAATATGCCTTAGAGGCAATAATATTTGTATTATTATATTTCCATATTCATAGTTAAGAGTTTATATTTTATGTTATAATTGCTATGATCCTGGAATATGTGATACAGTGGAAAACTCATATGCAAGTGTGGAATGATAAACAGTAAATAGTCTCGCCTAGTCTCGCCTCTAATACTAGCTCAAGTGTTGTTGGTGATCACGTTTTCTGGATTTTAGGATATCGTTAAGTGTAACGATAGTCCTAAAACAGCATTGAGGTTACTGACGTTAGAAGAACGATCATATTGAATTGACCCAAAACTTATCTGTTATACTTTGTGATTATATCATCTGAAATCATCTGTTATAACACAGAGTCTTAGCATGTGTTTTAGTTCCTCAGACCATGAGAGTGTCTCTGTCGCTTCCTACCAGACAGTGGGCTTTGGGGTTGCTCAAACATCATCTGTAACAAGGTGATCATAACAACAACTTTCAGGTTCACTAGAAAGTTTGACCGGATAACTCGAGAGTGGGATTTGCTCCTTCGACGATGGAGAGATATTCTTATGTCAGGGCCCTCTTGGTGTGACAACATCCATCATCGTCTGGCCAGACACAGGTGACTACGTCATGAGGATGCCGAGAAAGACGAACAAAATCGGTAATGGGAGCAACGGTATAATGAGCATGGTGATGACTCAGGAGGATACCGATGCACACCTAATTTTGTAAAATATTGTGAAGTATAAGGAACATCACATGATAACCAAAGGTTCACTCGAATATCATTCGTGTAATCATAGGGACCGATATGGATGTCCACAGATACGCTATCGGTCATTGAACGAAGTTGTTTTTGTTCATATATATTTTAAATATTTAAAGTATAAACAAAACTACAAAATAAAACAAAAAGCGAAACCAGTAAACGTAAAGAAAAACAGCATGTAGCCTCGCTCGTGTGCAGGCCGGTCCCATCTGGGCTCCTCCCGACGCGGGGCTGCTGCTCGCTTAAAGCAAGAAATAGGGAGTGCTCCTTCAGCGCTTTATGCGCCCAAAATGCCAACTGGTGCCCACGCTGGAGCCAACGGGCCATGGCCCATAATTCGCTCGCCTGCTAGTAAGAAATAGGGAGTGCTCCTTCAGCGCTTTATGCGCCCAAAATACCAACTGGCGCCCACGCTGGAGCCAACGGGCCATGGCCCATAATTCGCTCGCCTGCTAGTAGGCCGGTGCGATTCTTTCGCTCGATCTCCAGCTGGTTCGTGGCACACCCCTCCTCCGTGATGGGCCAGCCCATGTTTCATTTTTCTCTTTTGTAAAATTATGCGAAAAACAACGTCCTGAGAAGGATTCGATCCTGTGACGCGGGGTTATAGCGCACGACTCGCTAGCCACCCGCGCTAGTTGAGTTATGTGATTAATTTGAGCTTCTTCCCTCTTTTATTCTTTCTATCTTTCTTTCTTTTCCTTTTTTGTTTTTTCGTTTTTCTTTTCATTTCTTCCTTTTTTCTTTTTATTCATTCTTTTTGTTTTTAGTCTTCTTTCTTCCTTTTCTTTTTCTAATTCGAAATAAAAAGTTCACCGGATTTATGAACATTTTTCAAAATTGATGAACTTTTTTTTTCAAAATTGGTGAACTTTTTCTCAAATTCAATGAACTTTTTTCTAATTCGATGACATTTTATCAAAACCGGTGAACTATTTTCAAATTCGATGAACTTTTTTTTCAAATTTGGGCGAACTCTTTTTTGAAGTCGATGAACTTTTTCCAAATTCAATGAACTTTTTTTCATGTTCGATAAACTTTTTCTCAGATTTGTGAACCTTTTTCAAAACCAATGAACTTGTTTTGAAAGTAGGTGAACTTTTTGTCCAAATTAGATGAATTGTTTTATTAAAAATTGGTGAACTCTTTTAATTTAGATGAACTTTTTTTTAAAATTCATGAACTTTTAAAAATTTGCGATTTTTTTGCAAAAATGATTGACCTTTTTGTCGGATTCCAAGAACGTTTTTTTAGTTCGTGATTTTAAAAAAAAATCACGTTTTTTGTGAACCTTTTCTGAAAAGTCAACGGTCAATGTTGAACTTATCAGCGGTCAACAACGACCGGTTAATTCGAAACTGAGTAAAAGGATCGAACCAGAAAAAAACGAAGCGAAGCAACACCTTTTGTTTTTTGAACGAGCGATCACAAGGGAACGAACTAGTGCTCGCACTCTTTATCTTGGGCAGGCCCATGACTGGAGGTACGTGAGCGCTCATTCTCCTAACCGGCGCAGAAGGCGCCGGTTAGGAGCTCCCCTGGTTTGTTCCCTCAAAAGAAAAAAAAACTGGCTGGTTTCGTTCAGGTCGCTCCCTCCCTAGTCGCTAGTTTTTTTTGTGAGATTTCCTAGTCGCTAGTTTGACCATGACATGATATTGACCAATCAATTTTCTTAAAAAAGTCAAGAATTTTAAAAAAAGTTCATAGATATTGGAAAAAGGTTGATGAGTTTAGAAAAAGTTCATCTACTTTGAAAAAAGTTCATCGCTTCTGGAAAAATTTCATCAACATTCAAAAACAGTTCACAAATTTGAAAAAAAGTTCATCGGATTCGAAAAAAGTACATCGAAGTTGAATTTTTTTGCCAAATTTGAAAAAAGTTCATCAAATTTTGGAAAAAGTTCATCGATTTGAATAAAAAGTTTACAAATCTCGAAAAAAGTTTATTGAATTTGAAAAAAGTTAATCGAATTTGAAAAATAGTTCATCGAATTTGAAAAAGGTTCATCAAATTTGAAAAAAGTTCAACGCATTTGATAAGTTCATTGATCTTAAGAAAAATTTCAAAAAAATTTAAAAAAGTTCATCAAACCCAGGAAGAAGAAAAGCAAAAAAGAAAAAGAAAAACAAAAAAGGAAAACAGAAAAATAAAAAAAACAGAAGTGAAAAACGAAGTAAAAGGCGTAGAAAGATGAAAGTAGCACATTGATTTTGCGGTGGCCGGTTGGTTATGCAGCTTACCTTTTTTTTTGAAGTTAAAGCAAAGCTTTATAACTTAACGGTGTACGGGTAAATCACCCGCAACACAAACAGCCACTTGGGCTGGTACATCGGACACCCACTCGACAGCCGAGTTTGCAGGGTACATATGACCAAGGCTTGCTAGCTCATGAGCCGCGGAGTTAGCACTACGCCGACACCATTTTATTAAAAATTTAGAAAACCACAGCTTAAGCTTACCTTTGAGCACGAGGGCCTGGGTTCGAATCAAAGCACGGGCATAATTTATTTCGTGTTTTGAAAAACAGAGGAAAAAAGCTAGATGGGCCAGCCCAGCAGAGAGGTGGGGGTATGCTCCCGATTGCGAGTTGTACTGTATCGGGCGCATAAGGCGCCAAATAGGATTTGCGAGAAATAGGGGTGCCTGTTGGGGGACACAGCGAGCGTCATATCCTGAGAAGTAGGCCCATAGAACCCAGATAACAATATACCCTGAGAATTAGGCCCAGTGTTTGTGCCCCGTGGATGGCCCTGTTGTCGCTCGTGTCGCCGCCATCGCCGGTTCTTCCTCGTCGCGTCCCTGCCACGGCCTCCACCCCACCCTCAAGCTTTGGCCATTGACCTTCAGAATTTCTGCGATCTGTGCGTACCTTTTGCCGCAGCTCCTGAGTCTCCGCGTACAGATCTGACCTGCAGCCCACAGTGGTGGTCACATCGATCTTCGGCACTTGTGAACCACGGTTGGACCTCATGCCCCGTAATATCTTCTTCGCTTCCTCAAATTGGAGAATTGCCGTCTGATCATTCATCGTTGAAAAGGCAAATCCTTAATAAGGGTTTCTTCTCTTGCCAAGCGCACTTTAGTATGCACTTTTATATGACAGTTACGTAGTACATTGCTATTCTGAATTTCATCTGTTGGTGTTTTTTTTGGGATTATTGCTGCTGGAACCCTTGAGGGTTTTCTCACAAGCTCGTTTTCTTTGATGGTGCTTGAATGGAGATACATACAGTACTACTCCCTCCGTCCCATAATGTAAGACGTTTTTTGACACTAAAAAACGTCTTACATTATGGGACGAAGCGAGTAGTTCCTAACTGATATTACCAAGAATTCGTGTCCATTGGAAATAATAGTAGCTTTATTTAAGCTTCACACTTCTTCCTGTGCAAATATGAGGCCTGAATATTGATTATTCAACTTGCACGGCTCCTAAGCATGTAAGCTTTAATCAATTTATGTATCAGAACTATTGCTACAAACTGCTTACATTTAGTTTACTTGGCATGTGCCTGACTTGTGAGATCTTATGAGTTTCACCTTTAGCCTACCCCAACTTGTTTGGGACTAAAGGCTTTGTTGTTGTTGTTGTTGTTGTTGGCATGTGCCTGACTTATGTGGTATCTTCATGTTATATATGGAGGGAAGGATCTTCTTATTTAATTTGCAGGACATGTGTTGATTTTGATTAGAAATATGACGCTGCGGTTTGTCATCATTGTCTTCAACATCAGTGCTTGAACGATGCTTATAATGTCAAACTTCTGGAAATTTCTCATCATTTGAATCAACTGGCAGTGGCACTAGTTTGTAGGAACAAAGCCATTGCAAAGTCGAAGCAGTTATGAATGAAGTTTGCAATGGCCTTGCTGTAAAATTATGCACAATATAAATAATACAACACTTTCATATTGTAATACTTGTAAGTCGTTTTCATGAAATATGTTTTTTTAACCTAACTGGTGAGATTGCCACATTTGACATTTACTTTTCGAGTAGATGATTTTTCATATAAAAAACTTTTTCATCCGAGTTAGTATGCAAAAGTTATGCCCATTTTTACAAATTTCAGAGAGATTTTGCAAATAAAGTCAAAATTCACATTTGCAAATTTTCCCAACAACTAGACCACATATCACATGGGAAACTTATTTTCTTTTATTTTTTTGACATTTCCATCATTTTCTTTTATTTTTTAAAACTGAAAAGGCGATCCACAAGGGGGGGGGGTAGAGTTTGAAAATGGGACCTTTAGTACCAGTTCGTGGCATGAACCGGGACTAAAGGTCTCAACCCCATTAGTCCCGGTTCGTGCGTCAAACGGGGACTAAAGGTGTAATCCTTAGTCCCGGTTTGAGGCACGAACCGGGACTAATGGTTATCGCACCCTTTAGTCCCGGTTCATGTCTTAAACTGGGACTAAAGGGCCCGAGTGAACCGGGACTAATGCCTTAGCCGCATGAACCGGGACCAATGCTCACATTAGTCTCGGTTCGTGACTGAACCGGGACTAATGTGAATATTGCCCCGTGACCATAGCCCTGTTTTCTACTAGTGCTCCCATTGCAAGAAAGATCAATCTAGTAGGCCAAACCAAATTGATAATTCGAAGAGACTTGCAAAGATAACAAATCATACATAAAAGAATTCAGAGGAGATTCAAATATTGTTCATAGATAATCTTGATCATAAACCCACACAATTCATCGGATCTCGACAAACACGAGGGACTTGTGTGTAGTCTCCTACTGGATTGATACATTGGTTCTCAAAAACTGAAGGAAATACTTAGCTACTTTGCTGCATCACCCTTTTCTCTTCAAGGGAAAACCAACGCATGCTCAAGAGGTAGCAACCCTCTTCTTCAAATTAGGTCTAGCAGATGCGGGATGAACACCTACCACAAGATCGCATACGAGCAATTCAAGAGGAATTGGCGGGATTCTTTCTTGACCACGTCATCAACAAAGCCGGAGAATACCATGTGGAATTTGACATTAGATGTTAGGGATTGTAAGAGATCTTATATTGTATATATGTAGCTAGTAGCGTCGGATAGATATACGAAACTTGTTGTTCGGCAAATCTCTCCAAGAAAGAGAGGTGCACTCCTCTTTGTATATGTTTATGATGATCTTGTGTAATTAATGGTTCCTTCATTTGCTTACTAGATAGCATGTCGAGTTCTCTCTATACGTATAGTAGCTAGCGTCGACCAAGCACGGAGATAAGAGAGGTCACTTCTCTCTATTAGCTAGCTAACACAATATATGAAACCCCTAAATTAACCCTCCAAAACCCCCTACCCCCCCTTAAAAAACAAAAACCCCTGCTCCTGCCAGCTACTGACGTGTGGATGCCTTTTGGTGCCGGTTGGTGTTACCAACCGGGACTAAAGGTCCTCTTGCCTGGGCGCCCCGCAGTGGCCACGTGGAGCCCCTTCTGTCCCAGTTTGTAAGTGAACCAAGACTAAAGGTTTTGGGCTTTAGTCCCGGTTCCAGAATCGGGGCTAATGGGCCTCTGGAACCGGGACAAATGGGTCGTTTTCTACTAGTGATAACAGACACAATCCAGAGCGATACACAATAGCTCTAATTCATCAATCATATGTAGGCATGTATTCCGTATATAGTTATACATGCTTGCTGTAAGAACTTGCATGATATCTTTTGTCCTACCCTCTCATGGCAGTAGGGTCCTAATGGAAACTATGTTGGAAATATGCCTTAGAGGCAATAATATTTGTATTATTATATTTCCATATTCATAGTTAAGAGTTTATATTTTATGTTATAATTGCTATGATCCTGGAATATGTGATACAGTGGAAAACTCATATGCACGCGTGGAATGATAAACAGTAAATAAAAGGTTCCTAGTCTCGCCTCTAAGACTAGCTCAAGTGTTGTTGGTGATCACGTTTTCTGGATTTTAGGATATCGTTAAGTGTAACGATGGTCCTAAAACAACATTGAGGTTACTGACGTTAGAAGAACGATCATATTGAATTGACCCAAAACTTATCTGTTATACTTTGTGATTATATCATCTGAAATCATCTGTTATAACACAGAGTCTTAGCATGTGTTTTAGTTCCTCAGACCATGAGAGTGTCTCTGTCGCTTCCTACCAGACAGTGGGCTTTGGGGTTGCTCAAATATCATCTGTAACAAGGTGATCATAACAACAACTTTCAGGTTCACTAGAAAGTTTGACCGGATAACTCGAGAGTGGGATTTGCTCCTTCGATGATGGAGAGATATTCTTATGTTAGGGCCCTCTTGGTGTGACAACATCCATCATCGTCTGGCCAGACACATGTGACTACATCATGAGGATGCCGAGAAAGACGAACAAAATCGATAATGGGAGCAACGGTATAATGAGCATGGTGATGACTCAGGAGGATACCGATGCACACCTGATTTTGTAAAATATTGTGAAGTATAAGGAACATCACATGATAACCAAAGGTTCACTCGAATATCATTCATGTAATCATAGGGACTGATATGGATGTCCACGGATACGCTATCGGTCATTGAACGAAGTTGTTTTTGTTCATATATATTTGAAATATTTAAAGTATAATCAAAACTACAAAAAAACAAAAAACGAAACCAGTATACGTAAAGAAAAACAGCATGTAGCCTCGCTCGCGTGCAGGCCGGTCCCATCTGGGCTCCTCCCGATGCGGGGCTGCTGCTCGCTTAAAGCAAGAAATAGGGAGTGCTCCTTCGGCGCTTTATGCGCCCAAAATGCCAACTGGCGCCCACGCTGGAGCCAACGGGCCATGGCCCATAATTCGCTCGCATGCTAGTAAGAAATAGGGAGTGCTCCTTCAGCACTTTATGCGCCCAAAATGCCAATTGGCGCCCACGCTGGAGCCAACGGGCCATGGCCCATAATTCGCTCGCCTGCTAGTAGGCCGGTGCGATTCTTTTGCTCGATCTTCAGCTGGTTCGTGGCACACCCCTCCTCCGCGATGGGCTAGCCCATGTTTCATTTTTTTTTCTTTTGTAAAATTATGCAAAAAACAACGTCCTGAGAAGGATTCGATCCTGCGACGCGGGGTTACAGCGCACGACTCGCTAGCCACCCGCGCTAGTTGAGTTATGTGATTAATTTGAGCTTCTTCCCTCTTTTATTCTTTCTATCTTTCTTTCTTTTCCTTTTTTGTTTTTTCGTTTTTCTTTTCATTTCTTCCTTTTTTCTTTTTATTCATTCTTTTTCTTTTTTAGTCTTCTTTCTTCATTTTCTTTTTCTAATTCGATATAAAATGTTCACCGGATTTATGAACATTTTTTCAAATTTCATGAACTTTTTTTTCAAAATTGGTGAACTTTTTCTCAAATTCAATGAACTTTTTTCTAATTCGATGACATTTTTTCAAAACCGGTGAACTATTTTCAAATTCGATGAACTTTTTTTCAAATTTGGGTGAACTCTTTTTTGAAGTCGATGAACTTTTTCCAAATTCAATGAACTTTTTTTCAAGTTCGATAAACTTTTTCACAGATTTGTGAACCTTTTTCAAAACCAATGAACTTGTTTTGAAAGTCGGTGAACTTTTTGTCCAAATTAGATGAATTGTTTTATTAAAAATTGGTGAACTCTTTTAATTTAGATGAACTTTTTTTAAAATTCATGAACTTTAAAAAATTTGCGATTTTTTTTGCAAAAATATTTGACCTTTTTGTCGGATTCCAAGAACCTTTTTTTTAGTTCGTGATTTTTTTAAAATTCACGTTTTTTGTGAAACTTTTCTGAAAAGTCAACGGTCAATGTTGAACTTATCAGCGGTCAACAACGACCGGTTAATTCAAAACTGAGTAAAACGATCGAACCAGAAAAAAACGAAGCGAAGCAACACCTTTTGTTTTTTGAACGAGCGATCACAAGGGAACGAACCAGTGCTCGCACTCTTTATCTTGGGCAGGCCCATGACTGGAGGTACGTGAGCGCTCATTCTCCTAACCGGCGCAGAAGGCGCCGGTTAGGAGCTCCCCTGGTTTGTTCCCTCAAAAGAAAGAAAAACTGGCTGGTTTCGATCAGGTCGCTCCCTCCCTAGTCGCTAGTTTTTTTTGTGAGATTTCCTGGTCGTTAGTTTGACCATGACATGATATTGACCCATCAATTTTCTTTAAAAAGTCAAGAATTTTAAAAAAAGTTCATAGATATTGGAAAAAGGTTGATGAGTTTAGAAAAAGTTCATCTACTTTGAAAAAAGTTCATCGCTTCTAGAAAAATTTCATCAACATTCAAAAACAGTTCACAAATTTGAAAAAAAGTTCATCGGATTCGAAAAAGTTCATCGAAGTTGAATTTTTTGTCAAATTTGAAAAAAGTTCA
The DNA here is from genome assembly GCF_002162155.2 of Triticum dicoccoides. Taxonomy (NCBI): domain Eukaryota; kingdom Viridiplantae; phylum Streptophyta; class Magnoliopsida; order Poales; family Poaceae; genus Triticum; species Triticum dicoccoides. Next base: position 30,015,736 of record NC_041380.1, read on the forward strand.
TCAAATTTTGGAAAAAGTTCATCGATTTGAATAAAAAGTTTACCAATCTCGAAAAAAGTTTATTGAATTTGAAAAAAGTTAATCGAATTTGAAAAATAGTTCATCGAATTTGAAAAAAGTTCAACGCATTTGATAAGTTCATTGATGTTAAGAAAAATTTCAAAAAAATTTAAAAAAGTTCATCAAACCCAGGAAGAAGAAAAGCAAAAAACAAAAACAAAAAACAAAAAAGGAAAACAGAAAAATAAAAAAACAAAAGAAAAAAACGAAGTAAAAGGCGTAGAAAGATGAAAGTAGCACATTGATTTTGGGGTGGCCGGTTGGTTATGCAGCTTACCTTTTTTTTTTGAAGTTAAAGCAAAGCTTTATAACTTAACGGTGTACGGATAAATCACCCGGAACACAAACAACCACTTGGGCTGGTACATCGGACACCCACTCGACAGCCGAGTTTGCAGGTTACATATGACCAAGGCTTGCTAGCTCATGAGCCACGGAGTTAGCACTACGCCGACACCATTTTATTACAAATTTAGAAAACCACAACTAAAGCTTACCTTTGAGCACGGGGTCCTGGGTTCAAATCAAAACACGGGCATAATTTATTTCGAGTTTTGAAAAACAGAGGAAAAAAGCTAGATGGGCCAGCCCAGCAGAGAGGTGGGGGTATGCTCCCGATTGCGAGTTGTACTGTATCGGGCGCATAAGGCGCCAAATAGGATTTGCGAGAAATAGGGGTGCCCGTTGGGGGATGCAGCGAGCGTCATATCCTGAGAAGTAGGCCCATAGAACCGAGATAACAATATACCCTGAGAATTAGGCCCAGTGTTTGTGCCCCGTCGATGGCCCTGTTGTCTCTCGTGTCGCCGCCATCGCCGGTTCTTCCTCGTCGCGTCCCTGCCGCGGCCTCCACCCCGCCCTCAAGCTTTGGCCATTGACCTTCAAAATTTCTGCGATCTGTATGTACCTTTTGCCGCAGCTCCTGAGTCTCCGCGAATAGATCTGACCTGCAGCCCACGGTGGTGGTCACATCGATCTTCGGCTCTTGTGAACCACGGTTGGACCTCATGCCTCGTAATATCTTCTTCGCTTCCTCAAATTGGAGAATTGTCGTCTGATCATTCATCGTTGAGAAGGCAAATCCTTAATAAGGGTTTCTTCTCTTGCCAAGCGCACTTTAGTATGCACTTTTATATGACAGTTACGTAGTACATTGCTATTCGAATTTCATCTGTTGGTGTTTTTTTTGGGATTATTGCTGCTGGAACCCTAGAGGGTTTTCTCACAAGCTCGTTTTCTTTGATGGTGCTTGAATGGAGATACATACAGTACTACTCCCTCCGTCCCATAATGTAAGACGTTTTTTGACACTAAAAAAATGTCTTACATTATGGGACGAAGCGAGTAGTTCCTAACTGATATTACCAAGAATTTGTGTCCATTGGAAATAATAGTAGCTTTATTTAAGCTTCCCACTTCTTCCTGTGCAAATATGAGGCCTGAATATTGATTATTCAACTTGCATGACTGCTAAGCATGTAAGCTTTAATCAATTTATGTATCAGAACTATTGCTACGAACTGCTTACATTTAGTTTACTTGGCATGTGCCTGACTTGTGAGATCTTATGAGTTTCACCTTTAGCCTACCCCAACTTGTTTGGGACTAAAGGCTTTGTTGTTGTTGTTGTTGGCATGTGCCTGACTTATGTGGTATCTTCATGTTATATATGGAGGGAAGGAGCTTCTTATTTAATTTGCAGGACATGTGTTGATTTTGATTAGAAATATGACGCTGCGGTTTGTCATCATTGTCTTCAACATCAGTGCTTGAACGATGCTTATAATGTCAAACTTCCGGACATTTCTCATCAGTTGAATCAACTGGCAGTGGCACTAGTTTGTAGGAACAAAGCCATTGCAGAGTCGAAGCAGTTATGAATGAAGTTTGCAATGGCCTTGCTGTAAAATTGTTCACAATATAAATAATACAGCACTTTCATATTGTAATACTTGTAAGTCATTTTCATGAAATATGTTTTTTTAACCTAACTGGTGAGATTGCCACATTTGACATTTACTTTTCGAGTAGATGATTTTTCATATAAAAAACTTTTTCATCCGAGTTAGTATGCAAAAGTTATGCCCATTTTTACAAATTTCAGAGAGATTTTGCAAATAAAGTCAAAATTCACATTTGCAAATTTTCCCAACAACTAGACCACATATCACATGGGAAACTTATTTTCTTTTATTTTTTTGACATTTCCATAATTTTCTTTTATTATTTTTAAATTGAAAAGGCGATCCACAAGGGGGGGGGGGTAGAGTTTGAAAATGGGACCTTTAGTACCGGTTCATGGCACGAACCGGGACTAAAGGTCTCAACCCCATTACTCCCGGTTTGTGCGTCAAACCGGGACTAAAGGTGTAATCTTTAGTCCCGGTTTGTGGCACGAACCGGGACTAATGGTCATCGTACCCTTTAGTCCCGGTTCATGTTTTAAACCGGGACTAAAGGGCCCGAGTGAACCGGGACTAATGCCTTAGCCGCATGAACCGGGACCAATGCTCACATTAGTCCCGGTTCGTGACTGAACCGGGACTAATGTGAATATTGCCCCGTGACCATAGCCCTGTTTTCTTATAGTGCTCCCATTGCAAGAAAGATCAATCTAGTAGGCCAAACCAAATTGATAATTCGAATAGACTTGCAAAGATAACAAATCATACATAAAAGAATTCAGAGGAGATTCAAATATTGTTCATAGATAATCTTGATCATAAACCCACACAATTCATCGGATCTCGACAAACATGAGGGACTTGTGTGTAGTCTCCTACTGGATTGATACATTGGTTCTGAAAAACTAAGGAAAATACTTACGCTACTTTGCTGCATCACCCTTTTCTCTTCAAGGGAAAACCAACGCATGCTCAATAGGTAGCAACCCTCTTCTTCAAATTAGGTCTGGCAGATGCGGGATGAACACCTACCACAAGATCGCATACGAGCAATTCAAGAGGAATTGGCGGGATTCTTTCTTGACCACGTCATCAACAAAGCCGGAGAATACCATGTGGAATTTGACATTAGATGTTAGGGATTGTAAGAGATCTTATATTGTATATATGTAGCTAGTAGCATCGGATAGATATACGAAAACTTGTTGTTCGACAAATCTCTTGAAGAAAGAGAGGTGCACTCCTCTTTGTATATGTTTATGATGATCTTGTGTAATTAATGGTTCCTTCATTTGCTTACTAGCTAGCATGTCGAGTTCTCTCTATACGTATAGTAGCTAGCGTCGACCAAGCACGGAGATAAGAGAGGTCACTTCTCTCTATTAGCTAGCTAACACAATATATGAAACCCCTAAATTAACCCTCCAAAACCCCCTACCCCCCCTTAAAAAACAAAAACCCCTGCTCCTGCCAGCTGCTGACGTGTGGATGCCTTTTGGTGCCGGTTGGTGTTACCAACCGGGACTAAAGGTCCTCTTGCCTGGGCGCCCCGCAGCGGCCACGTGGAGCCCCTTCTGTCCCAGTTTGTAAGTGAACCGAGACTAAAGGTTTTGGGCTTTAGTCCCCGTTCCAGAATCGGGGCTAATGGGCCTCTGGAACCGGGACAAATGGGTCGTTTTCTACTAGTGATAACAGACACAATCCAGAGCGATACACAATAGCTCTAATTCATCAATCATATGTAGGCATGTATTCCGTATATAGTTATACATGCTTGCCGTAAGAACTTGCATGATATCTTTTGTCCTACCCTCTCATGGTAGCAGGGTCCTAATGGAAACTATGTTGGAAATATGCCTTAGAAGCAATAATATTTGTATTATTATATTTCCATATTCATAGTTAAGAGTTTATATTTTATGTTATAATTGCTATAATCCTGGAATATGTGATACAGTGGAAAACTCATATGCACGTGTGGAATGATAAACAGTAAATAAAAGGTTCCTAGTCTCGCCTCTAAGACTAGCTCAAGTGTTGTTGGTGATCACGTTTTCTGGATTTTAGGATATCGTTAAGTGTAACGATAGTCCTAAAACAACATTGAGGTTACTGACGTTAGAAGAACGATCATATTGAATTGACCCAAAACTTATCTGTTATACTTTGTGATTATATCATCTGAAATCTTCTGTTATAACACAGAGTCTTAGCATGTGTTTTAGTTCCTCAGACCATGAGAGTGTCTCTGTCGCTTCCTACCAGACAGTGGGCTTTGGGTTGCTCAAACATCATCTGTAACAAGGTGATCATAACAACAACTTTCAGGTTCACTAGAAAGTTTGACCGGATAACTCGAGAGTGGGATTTGCTCCTTCGACGATGGAGAGATATTCTTATGTCAGGGCCCTCTTGGTGTGACAACATCCATCATCGTCTGGCCAGACACATGTGACTACGTCATGAGGATGCCGAGAAAGACGAACAAAATCGATAATGGGAGCAACGGTATAATGAGCATGGTGATGACTCAGGAGGATACCGATGCACACCTGATTTTGTAAAATATTGTGAAGTATAAGGAACATCACATGATAACCAAAGGTTCACTCGAATATCATTCGTGTAATCATAGGGACCGATATGGATGTCCACGGATACGCTATCGGTCATTGAACGAAGTTGTTTTTGTTCATATATATTTTAAATATTTAAAGTATAATCAAAACTACAAAAAACAAAAAACGAAACCAGTAGACGTAAAGAAAAACAGCATGTAGCCTCGCTCGCGTGCAGGCCGGTCCCATCTGGGCTCCTCCCGACGCGGGGCTGCTGCTCGCTTAAAGCAAGAAATAGGGAGTGCTCCTTCAGCGCTTTGTGCGCCCAAAATGCCAACTGGCGCCCACGCTGGAGCCAACGGGCCATGGCCCATAATTCGCTCGCATGCTAGTAAGAAATAGGGAGTGCTCCTTCAGCGCTTTATGCGCCCAAAATGCCAACTGGCGCCCACGCTGGAGCCAACGGGCCATGGCCCATAATTCGCTCGCCTGCTAGTAGGCCGGTGCGATTCTTTCGCTCGATCTCCAGCTGGTTCGTGGCACACCCCTCCTCCGCGATGGGCTAGCCCATGTTTCATTTTTTTTCTTTTGTAAAATTATGCAAAAAACAACGTCCTGAGAAGGATTCAATCCTGCGACGCGGGGTTACAGCGCACGACTCGCTAGCCACCCGCGCTAGTTGAGTTATGTGATTAATTTGAGCTTCTTCCCTCTTTTATTCTTTCTATCTTTCTTTCTTTTCCTTTTTTGTTTTTTCGTTTTTCTTTTCATTTCTTCCTTTTTTCTTTTTATTCATTCTTTTTCTTTTTTAGTCTTCTTTCTTCCTTTTCTTTTTCTAATTCGATATAAAAAGTTCACCAGATTTATGAACATTTTTTCAAATTTGATGAACTTTTTTTTCAAAATTGGTGAACTTTTTCTCAAATTCAATGAACTTTTTTCTAATTCGATGACATTTTATCAAAACCGGTGAACTATTTTCAAATTCGATGAACTTTTTTTCAAATTTGGGTGAACTCTTTTTTGAAGTCGATGAACTTTTTCCAAATTCAATGAACTTTTTTTCAAGTTCGATAAACTTTTTCTCAGATTTGTGAACCTTTTTCAAAACCAATGAACTTGTTTTGAAAGTCGGTGAACTTTTTGTCCAAATTAGATGAATTGTTTTATTAAAAATTGGTGAACTCTTTTAATTTAGATGAACTTTTTTTAAATTAATGAACTTTTAAAAATTTGCGATTTTTTTGCAAAAATATTTGACCTTTTTATCGGATTCCAAGAACCTTTTTTTAGTTCGTGACTTTTTAAAAAATTCACGTTTTTTGTGAACCTTTTCTGAAAAGTCAACGGTCACTGTTGAACTGATCAGCGGTCAACAACGACCGGTTAATTCGAAACTGAGTAAAACGATCGAACCAGAAAAAAACGAAGCGAAGCAACACCTTTTGTTTTTTGAACGAGCGATCACAAGGGAACGAACCAGTGCTCGCACTCTTTATCTTGGGCAGGCCCATGACTGGAGGTACGTGAACGCTAATTCTCCTAACCGGCGCAGAAGGCGCCGGTTAGGAGCTCCCCTGGTTTGTTCCCTCAAAAGAAAAAAAACTGGCTGGTTTCGTTCAGCTCGCTCCCTCCCTAGTCACTAGTTTTTTTGTGAGATTTCCTAGTCGCTAGTTTGACCATGACATGATATTGACCCATCATATTTCTTAAAAAAGTCAAGAATTTTAAAAAAAGTTCATAGATATTGGAAAAAGGTTGATGAGTTTAGAAAAAGTTCATCTACTTTGAAAAAAGTTCATCGCTTCTGGAAAAATTTCATCAACATTCAAAAACAGTTCACAAATTTGAAAAAAAGTTCATCGGATTCGAAAAAAGTTCATCGAAGTTGAATTTTTTTGCCAAATTTGAAAAAAGTTCATCAAATTTTGGAAAAAGTTCATCGATTTGAATAAAAAGTTTACCAATCTCGAAAAAAGTTTATTGAATTTGAAAAAAGTTAATCAAATTTGAAAAATAGTTCATCGAACTTGAAAAAGGTTCATCAAATTTGAAAAAAGTTCAACGCATTTGATAAGTTCATTGATGTTAAGAAAAATTTCAAAAAAATTTAAAAAAGTTCATCAAACCCAGGAAGAAGAAAAGCAAAAAAGAAAAAGAAAAAACAAAAAAGGAAAACAGAAAAATAAAAAAAGAACAGAAGAAACAAACGAAGTAAAAGGCGTAGAAAGATGAAAGTAGCACATTGATTTTGGGGTGGCCGGTTGGTTATGCAGCTTACCTTTTTTTGAAGTTAAAGCAAAAATTTATAACTTAACGGTGTACGGGTAAATCACCCGCAACACAAACAGCAACTTGGGCTGGTACATCGGACACCCACTCGACAGCCGAGTTTGCAGGGTACATATGACCAAGGCTTGCTAGCTCATGAGCCACGTAGTTAGCACTACGGCGACACCATTTTATTACAAATTTAGAAAACCACAGCTTAAGCTTACCTTTGTGCATGGGGTCCTGGGTTCGAATCAAAGTACGGGCATAATTTATTTCGAGTTTTGAAAAATAGAGGAAAAAAGCTAGATGGGCCAGCCCAGCAGAGAGGTGGAGGTATGCTCCCGATTGCGAGTTGTACTGTATCGGGCGCATAAGGCGCCAAATAGGATTTGCGAGAAATAGGGGTGCCCGTTGGGGGACGCAGCGAGCGTCATATCCTGAGAAGTAGGCCCATAGAACCCAGATAACAATATACCCTGAGAATTAGGCCCAGTGTTTGTGCCCCGTCGATGGCCCTGTTGTCGCTTGTGTCGCCGCCATCGCCGGTTCTTCCTCGTCGCGTCCCTGCCGCGGCCTCCACCCCGCCCTCAAGCTTTGGCCATTGACCTTCAGAATTTCTGCGATCTGTACGTACCTTTTGCCTCAGCTCCTGAGTCTCCGTGTACAGATCTGACCTGCAGCCCACGGTGGTGGTCACATCGATCTTCGGCTCTTGTGAACCACTGTTGGACCTCATGCCTCGTAATATCTTCTTCGCTTCCTCAAATTGGAGAATTGCCATCTGATCATTCATCATTGAAAAGGCAAATCCTTAATAAGGGTTTCTTCTCTTGCCAAGCGCACTTTAGTATGCACTTTTATATGACAGCTACGTAGTACATTGCTATTCCGAATTTCATCTGTTGGTGTTTTTTTGGGATTATTGCTGCTGGAACCCTTCAGGGTTTTCTCGCAAGCTCGTTTTCTTTCATGGTGCTTGAATGGAGATACATACAGTACTACTCCCTCCGTCCCATAATGTAAGACGTTTTTTGACACTAAAAAAACGTCTTACATTATGGGACGAAGCGAGTAGTTCCTAACTGATATTACCAAGAATTCGTGTACATTGGAAATAATAGTAGCTTTATTTAAGCTTCACACTTATTCCTATGCAAAAATGAGGCCTGAATATTGATTATTCAACTTGCACGGCTGCTAAGCATGTAAGCTTTAATCAATTTATGTATCAGAACTATTGCTACGAACTGCTTACATTTCATTTACTTGGCATGTGCCTGACTTGTGAGATCTTATGAGTTTCACCTTTAGCCTACCCGAACTTGTTTGGGACTAAAGGCTTTGTTGTTGTTGTTGTTGGCATGTGCCTGACTTATGTGGTATCTTCATGTTATATATGGAGGGAAGGATCTTCTTATTTAATTTGCAGGACATGTGTTGATTTTGATTAGAAATATGACGCTGCGGTTTGTCATCATTGTCTTCAACATCAGTGCTTGAACAATGCTTATAATGTCAAACTTCTAGACATTTCTCATTAGTTGAATCAACTGGCAGTGGCACTAGTTTGTAGGAACAAAGCCATTGCAGAGTTGAAGCAGTTATGAATGAAGTTTGCAATGGCCTTGCTGTAAAATTGTGCATATTATAAATAATACAACACTTTCATATTGTAATACTTGTAAGTCGTTTTCATGAAATATGTGTTTTTAACCTAACTGGTGAGATTGCCACATTTGACATTTACTTTTCGAGTAGATGATTTTTCAAATAAAAAACTTTTTCATCCGAGTTAGTATGCAAAAGTTATGCCCATTTTTACAAATTTTAGAGAGATTTTGCAAATAAAGTCAAAATTCACATTTGCAATTTTTCCCAACAACTAGACCACATATCACATGGGAAACTTATT
>NC_041380.1:30024718-30056345 GCF_002162155.2 Triticum dicoccoides
TCGTGGCACGAACCGGGACTAAAGGTCTCAACCCCATTAGTCCGGGTTCGTGCATCAAACCGGGACTAAAGGTGTAATCTTTAGTCCCGGTTTGAGGCACAAACCGGGACTAATGGTCATCGCACCCTTTAGTCCCGGTTCATGTCTTAAATCGGGACTAAAGGGCCCGAGTGAACCGGGACTAATGCCTTAGCCACATGAACCGGGACCAATGCTCACATTAGTCCCGGTTCGTGACTGAACCGGGACTAATGTGAATATTGCCCCGTGACCATAGCCCTATTTTCTACTAGTGCTCCCATTGCAAGAAAGATCAATCTAGTAGGCCAAACCAAATTTATAATTCGAAGAGACTTGCAAAGATAACAAATCATACATAAAAGAATTCAGAGGAGATTCAAATATTGTTCATAGATAATCTTGATCATAAACCCACACAATTCATCGGATCTCGACAAACACGAGGGACTTATGTGTAGTCTCCTACTGGATTGATACATTGGTTCTCAAAAACTGAGGGAAATACTTACGCTACTTTGCTGCATCACCCTTTTCTCTTCAAGGGAAAACCAACACATGCCCAAGAGGTAGCAACCCTCTTCTTCAAATTAGGTCTGGCAAATGCGGGATGAACTCCTACCACAAGATCGCATATGAGAAATTCAAGAGGAATTGGCGGGATTCTTTCTTGACCACGTCATCAACAAAGCCGGAGAATACCATGTGGAATTTGACATTAGATGTTAGGGATTGTAAGAGATCTTATATTGTATATATGTAGCTAGTAGCGTCGGATAGATATACGAAAACTTGTTGTTCGACAAATCTCTCGAAGAAAGAGAGGTGCACTCCTCTTTGTATATGTTTATGATGATCTTATGTAATTGATGGTTCCTTCATTGGCTTACTAGCTAGCATGTCGAGTTCTCTCTATACGTATAGTAGCTAGCGTCGACCAAGCACGGAGATAAGAGAGGTCACTTCTCTCTATTAGCTAGCTAACACAATATATGAAACCCCTAAATTAACCCTCCAAAACCCCGTACCCCCCCTTAAAAAACAAAAACCCCTGCTCCTGCCAACTGCTGACGTGTGGATGCCTTTTTGTGCCGGTTGGTGTTACCAACCGGGACTAAAGGTCCTCTTGCCTGGGCGCCCCGCAGCGGCCACGTGGAGCCCCTTCTGTCCCAGTTTGTAAGTGAACCGAGACTAAAGGTTTTGGGCTTTAGTCCCGGTTCCAGAATCAGGGCTAATGGGCCTCTGGAACCGGGACAAATGGGTCGTTTTCTACTAGTGATAATAGACACAATCCAGAGCGATACACAATAGCTCTAATTCATCAATCATATGTAGGCATGTATTCCGTATATAGTTATACATGCTTGCTGTAAGAACTTGCATGATATCTTTTGTCCTACCCTCTCATGGCGGTAGGGTCCTAATGGAAACTATGTTGGAAATATGCCTTAGAGGCAATAATATTTGTATTATTATATTTCCATATTCATAGTTAAGAGTTTATATTTTATGTTATAATTGCTATGATCCTGGAATATGTGATACAGTGGAAAACTCGTATGCACGTGTGGAATGATAAACAGTAAATAAAAGGTTCCTAGTCTCGCCTCTAAGACTAGCTCAAGTGTTGTTGGTGATCACGTTTTCTGGATTTTAGGATATCGTTAAGTGTAACGATAGTCCTAAAACAACATTGAGGTTACTGACGTTAGAAGAACGATCATATTGAATTGACCCAAAACTTATCTGTTATACTTTGTGATTATATCATCTGAAATCATCTGTTATAACACAGAGTCTTAGCATGTGTTTTACTTCCTCAGACCATGAGAGTGTCTCTGTCGCTTCCTACCAGACAGTGGGCTTTGGGGTTGCTCAAACATCATCTGTAACAAGGTGATCATAACAACAACTTTCAGGTTCACTAGAAAGTTTGACCGGATAACTCGAGAGTGGGATTTGCTCCTTCGACGATGGAGAGATATTCTTATGTCAGGGCCCTCTTGGTGTGACAACATCCATCATCGTCTGGCCAGACACAGGTGACTACGTCATGAGGATGCCGAGAAAGACGAACAAAATCGGTAATGGGAGCAACGGTATAATGAGCATGGTGATCACTCAGGAGGATACCGATGCACACCTGATTTTGTAAAATATTGTGAAGTATAAGGAACATCACATGATAACCAAAGGTTCACTCGAATATCATTCGTGTAATCATAGGGACCGATATGGATGTCCACGGTTACGCTATCAGTCATTGAACGAAGTTGCTTTTGTTCATATATATTTTAAATATTTAAGGTATAAACAAAACTACAAAATAAAACAAAAAACGAAACCATTAAACTTAAAGAAAAACAGGATGTAGCCTCGCTCGCGTGCAGGCCGGTCCCATCTGGGCTCCTCCCGATGCGGGGCTGCTGCTCGCTTAAAGCAAGAAATAGGGAGTGCTCCTTCAGCGCTTTATGCACCCAAAATGCCAACTGGCGCCCACGCTGGAGCCAACGGGCCATGGCCCATAATTCGCTCGCCTGCTAGTAAGAAATAGGGAGTGCTCCTTCAGCGATTTATGCGCCCAAAATGCCAACTGGCGCCCACGCTGGAGCCAACGGGCCATGGCCCATAATTCGCTCGCCTGCTAGTAGGCCGGTGCGATTCTTTCGCTCGATCTCCAGCTGGTTCGTGGCACACCCCTCCTCCGCGATGGGCCAGCCCATGTTTCATTTTTTTTCTTTTGTAAAATTATGCAAAAAACAATGTCCTGAGAAGGATTCGATCCTGCGACGCGGGGTTACAGCGGACGACTCGCTAGCCACCCGCGCTAGTTGAGTTATGTGATTAATTTGAGCTTCTTCCCTCTTTTATTCTTTCTATCTTTCTTTCTTTTCCTTTTTAGTTTTTTCGTTTTTCTTTTCATTTCTTATTTTTTTCTTTTTATTCATTCTTTTTATTTTTTAGTCTTCTTTCTTCATTTTCTTTTTCTAATTCGATATAAAATGTTCACCGGATTTATGAACATTTTTTGAAATTTCATGAACTTTTTTTTCAAAATTGGTGAACTTTTTCTCAAATTCAATGAACTTTTTTCTAATTCGATGACATTTTATCAAAACCGGTGAACTATTTTCAAATTCGATGAACTTTTTTTCAAATTTGGGTGAACTCTTTTTTGAAGTCGATGAACTTTTTCCAAATTCAATGAACTTTTTTTCAAGTTCGATAAACTTTTTCTCAGATTTGTGAACCTTTTTCAAAACCAATGAACTTGTTTTGAAAGTCGGTGAACTTTTTGTCCAAATTAGATGAATTGTTTTATTAAAAATTGGTGAACTCTTTTAATTTAGATGAACTTTTTTTAAAATTCATGAACTTTAAAAAATTTGCGATTTTTTTTGCAAAAATATTTGACCTTTTTGTCGGATTCCAAGAACCTTTTTTTTAGTTCGTGATTTTTTTTAAAATTCACGTTTTTTGTGAACCTTTTCTGAAAAGTCAACGGTCAATGTTGAACTTATCAGCGGTCAACAACGACCGGTTAATTCGAAACTGAGTAAAACAATCGAACCAGAAAAAAACGAAGCGAAGCAACACCTTTTGTTTTTTGAACGAGCGATCACAAGGGAACGAACCAGTGCTCGCACTCTTTATCTTGGGCAGGCCCATGACTGGAGGTACGTGAGCGCTCATTCTCCTAACCGGCGCAGAAGGCGCCGGTTAGGAGCTCCCCTGGTTTGTTCCCTCAAAAGAAAGAAAAACTGGCTGGTTTCGTTCAGGTCGCTCCCTCCCTAGTCGCTAGTTTTTTTTGTGAGATTTCCTAGTCGTTAGTTTGACCATGACATGATATTGACCCATCAATTTTCTTTAAAAAGTCAAGAATTTTAAAAAAAGTTCATAGATATTGGAAAAAGGTTGATGAGTTTAGAAAAAGTTCATCTACTTTGAAAAAAGTTCATCGCTTCTGGAAAAATTTCATCAACATTCGAAAACAGTTCACAAATTTGAAAAAAAGTTCATCGGATTCGAAAAAGTTCATCGAAGTTGAATTTTTTGCCAAATTTGAAAAAAGTTCATCAAATTTTGGAAAAAGTTCATCGATTTGAATAAAAAGTTTACCAATCTCGAAAAAAGTTTATTGAATTTGAAAAAAGTTAATCGAATTTGAAAAATAGTTCATCGAATTTGAAAAAGGTTCATCAAATTTGAAAAAAGTTCAACGCATTTGATAAGTTCATTGATGTTAAGAAAAATTTCAAAAAAATTTAAAAAAGTTCATCAAACCCAGGAAGAAGAAAAGCAAAAAACAAAAACAAAAAACAAAAAAGGAAAACAGAAAAATAAAAAAACAAAAGAAAAAAACGAAGTAAAAGGCGTAGAAAGATGAAAGTAGCACATTGATTTTGGGGTGGCCGGTTGGTTATGCAGCTTACCTTTTTTTTGAAGTTAAAGCAAAGCTTTATAACTTAACGGTGTACGGGTAAATCACCCGGAACACAAACAACCACTTGGGCTGGTACATCGGACACCCACTCGACAGCCGAGTTTGCAGGGTACATATGACCAAGGCTTGCTAGCTCATGAGCCACGGAGTTAGCACTACGCCGACACCATTTTATTACAAATTTAGAAAACCACAACTTAAGCTTACCTTTGAGCACGGGGTCCTGGGTTCAAATCAAAGCACGGGCATAATTTATTTCGAGTTTTGAAAAACAGAGGAAAAAAGCTAGATGGGCCAGCCCAGCAGAGAGGTGGGGGTATGCTCCCGATTGCGAGTTGTACTGTATCGGGCGCATAAGGCGCCAAATAGGATTTGCGAGAAATAGGGGTGCCCGTTGGGGGACGGAGCGAGCGTCATATCCTGAGAAGTAGGCCCATAGAACCCAGATAAGAATATACCCTGAGAATTAGGCCCAGTGTTAGTGCCCCGTCGATGGCCCAGTTGTCGCTCGTGTCGCCGCCATAGCCGGTTCTTCCTCGTCGCGTCCCTGCCACGGCCTCCACCCCGCCCTCAAGCTTTGGCCATTGACCTTCAGAATATCTGCGATCTGTATGTACCTTTTGCCGCAGCTCCTGAGTCTCTGCGTATAGATCTGACCTGCAGCCCACGGTGGTGGTCACATCGATCTTCGGCTCTTGTGAACCACGGTTGGACCTCATGCCTCGTAATATCTTCTTCGCTTCCTCAAATTGGAGAATTGCCGTCTGATCATTCATCATTGAAAAGGCAAATCCTTAATAAGGGTTTCTTCTCTTGCCAAGCGCACTTTAGTATGCACTTTATATGACAGTTACGTAGTACATTGCTATTCCGAATTTCATCTGTTGGTGTTTTTTTGGGATTATTGCTGCTGGAACCCTTGAGGGTTTTCTCACAAGCTCGTTTTCTTTGATGGTGCTTGAATGGAGATACATACAGTACTACTCCCTCCGTCCCATAATGTAAGACGTTTTTTGACACTAAAAAAACGTCTTACATTATGGGACGAAGCGAGTAGTTCCTAACTGATATTACCAAGAATTCGTGTCCATTGGAAATAATAGTAGCTTTATTTAAGCTTCACACTTCTTCCTGTGCAAATATGAGGCCTGAATATTGATTATTCAACTTGCACGGCTGCTAAGCATGTAAGCTTTAATCAATTTATGTATCAGAACTATTGCTACGAACTGCTTACATTTAGTTTACTTGGCATGTGCCTGACTTGTGAGATCTTATGAGTTTCACCTTTAGCCTACCCCAACTTGTTTGGGACTAAAGGCTTTGTTGTTGTTGTTGTTGTTGGCATGTGCCTGACTTATGTGGTATCTTCATGTTATATATGGAGGGAAGGAGCTTCTTATTTAATTTGCAGGACATGTGTTGATTTTGATTAGAAATATGACGTTGTGGTTTGTCATCATTGTCTTCAACATCAGTGCTTGAACGATGCTTATAATGTCAAACTTCTGGACATTTCTCATCAGTTGAATCAACTGGCAGTGGCACTAGTTTGTAGGAACAAAGCCATTGCAGAGTCGAAGCAGTTATGAATGAAGTTTGCAATGGCCTTGCTGTAAAATTATGCACAATATAAATAATACAGCACTTTCATATTGTAATACTTGTAAGTCGTTTTCATGAAATATGTTTTTTTAACCTAACTGGTGAGATTGCCACATTTGACATTTACTTTTCGGGTAGATGATTTTTCATATAAAAAACTTTTTCATCCGAGTTAGTATGCAAAAGTTATGCCCATTTTTACAAATTTCAGAGAGATTTTGCAAATAAAGTCAAAATTCACATTTGCGAAATTTCCCAACAACTAGACCACATATCACATGGGAAACTTATTTTCTTTTATTTTTTTGACATTTCCATCATTTTCTTTTATTTTTTTTAAAACTGAAAAGGCGATCCACTGTGGGTAGAGTTTGAAAATGGGACCTTTAGTACCGGTTCGTGGCACGAACCGGGACTAAAGGTCTCAACCCCATTAGTCCCGGTTCGTGCGTCAAACCGGGACTAAAGGTGTAATCTTTAGTCCCGATTTGAGGCACGAACCGGGACTAATGGTCATCGCACCCTTTAGTCCCGGTTCATGTCTTAAACCGAGACTAAAGGGCCCGAGTGAACCGGGACTAATGCCTTAGCCGCATGAACCGGGACCAATGCTCACGTTATTCCCGGTTCGTGACTGAACCGGGAGTAATGTGAATACTGCCTCGTGACCATAGCCCTGTTTTCTACTAGTGCTCCCATTGCAAGAAAGATCAATCTAGTAGGCCAAACCAAATTGATAATTCGAAGAGACTTGCAAAGATAACAAATCATACATAAAAGAATTCAGAGGAGATTCAAATATTCTTCATAGATAATCTTGATCATAAACCCACACAATTCATCGGATCTCGACAAACACGAGGGACTTGTGTGTAGTCTCCTACTGGATTGATACATTGGTTCTCAAAAACTGAGGGAAATACTTACGCTACTTTGCTGCATCACCCTTTTCTCTTCAAGGGAAAACCAATGCATGCTCAAGAGGTAGCAACCCTCTTCTTCAAATTAGGTCTGGCAGATGCGGGATGAACTCCTACCACAAGATCGCATACGAGCAATTCAAGAGGAATTGGCGGGATTCTTTCTTGACCACGTCATCAACAAAGCCGGAGAATACCATGTGGAATTTGACATTAGATGTTAGGGATTGTAAGAGATCTTATATTGTATATATGTAGCTAGTAGCGTCGGATAGATATACGAAAACTTGTTGTTCGACAAATCTCTCGAAGAAATAGAGGTGCACTCCTCTTTGTATATGTTTATGATGATCTTGTGTAATTAAAGGTTCCTTCATTTGCTTACTAGCTAGCATGTCGAGTTCTCTCTATACGTATAGTAGCTAGTGTCGACCAAGCACGGAGATAAGAGAGGTCACTTCTCTCTATTAGCTAGCTAACACAATATATGAAACCCCTAAATTAACCCTCCAAAACCCCCTACCCCCCCTTAAAAAACAAAAACCCCTGCTGAAAGGATCGAGATGGACCTAGAGGGGGGGGTGAATAGGTACAACTACAAATTTTAATTGTTACTTAGCAATTTTAGGCAATAATGCGGAATGTGAAAGTGAGCCTAACAATTGCAAGTGAAGTACTAAGTACAAAGCAGGTAACACGAGTAGGAACTAGGCAAATACAAAGTGATGAAGTAAGTGCTTAAGAGACAAGTAACCACAAGTAGAGAGTTAGGGTTAGGGATAACCGCAACTCCAGGAGACGAGGATGTATGCCGATGTTCACTTCCTTGGAGGGAAGCTACGTCACCGTTAGAGAGGTGGATGTTGCCACGAAGGCACACCAACGCCACGAAGGCTCACCCTATTCTCCCTTTGAGACAACACCACGAAGGCATTTCTCAACCACTAGTGGTAGACCTTGGGGTGGTCTCCAAACCCTCACAAACTTATCCGGGGGTAATCACAAAGATCGATTCCTCTCCGAAAGACTCCTACCGCCTAGGAGTCTCCAACCTCCAAGAGTAACAAGATCAATGGGGAAAAGCTCAAGACTTGCTCAAATCACAAATTCTTTTGGTGCAAAGATGGAGAAGGAGTGGATCTATCACTTGAGTGGACAACTTCTCTCAAATGCTCTCAAATCCCTTGGGGATCTAAGATTTGGTGTGGAGGTGTAAGAGAGAGAGTGAGATGTGTTCTAGGGTTTGTTCAAGAGTGAATGGTCAACCCTCTCCTGTGGAGAAGAGGGGCTATATATAGTGTGAGCTTGAATATGGCCGTTGCAGTGTAAGTGAGTGAGCAGGCCGGACATCCGGGCTAAGGAGCCGGACATCCGACATGATACGCTGCGAGAACAGAACAAAAACAGAATAAGAGAACAGAGGGGCCGGACATCCGGGGCTCAAGCCCGGACATCCTGCATAACAGGAAGGCCCGAACATCCGGCAGGTAGCCGGACATCCGGTGCGCCGCCCAGCATAAAAACATCCTCTGGACAGCTATGCCCAGATATCCGGCAAGGAGCCCGGACATCCGGCGTGTTTTATCGAAACACAGCAGCTCCTGATGGCACAGCCCGGATATCCGGTCGAGAGGCCCGGACATCCGAGGAGTACGGGGAGCCCGGACATCCGGCGTAGTGGGCCGGACATCCGGCCGCGGCGCTGCACAAAAATGCATTCTGGAATGGCTAGGCCCGGATATCCGGCGGGAGGCCCGGACATCCGGCGTGATGTCCGGACATCCGGCCTTAAGCCTGGACATCCGGCAAGATGTCCGGACATCCGGCCTTAAGCCCGGACATCCGGCAGCCCAGAAACAGAGCCATGAAGATTTTGTCATGAGTAAATATGGCATGGGTATTTGCTGGCAAGAGCAAGCTTTTAGCTAACCCAATCGATCCCCTCTTAATAGTGCGGGATCCTATACTCAAGAAAACAAAATATGTAATCAACTTTTATGCTTCATCCTTGAGTAAAATCACTGTGTATGCCCTTAATCCACACACTTCGATGACCCGGGGGCTAACACCTGAGATTTACTTGACAAACATTGTTAGGCCCCCTACATGTACATTGTCATCAACATCAAAACATAATATAAGGGCATGATTGCTCTTTCATTCTCCCCCTTTTTGTTTGTTGATGACAATCACACATGTAGTATCGTAGATGCAATAAATAGTCTTAGCATTTGACAAACATGAGAGCAAAAGGTACAAAACACGTAGATGTTTCTATTTGCTTTTAGCTCCCCCTTATTGTGAGCATGAGATGGATATGTTAGGGTACTCAATGTAATACTTCGTATGATAGCATATGTAGCACATATGAAACCATAATAACTCATAGACTAGAACTAAAAACATTTCATAGCCACAAGATAATAACATATAGTTTCACATGATCAACATAATTCATAGCCACAAGATAATTCATAACCACAAGATAATAACATATATTTTCACATGATCAAGATCCAGTGGTAGCACAGTAACACAAATAGCCAACTCATAACATAGTTTCCCATGGTAAGGGTAGCACATTAACACAAATAGCATGACCATACTAAGATACTACTTCTCCCCCTTTGACATCAGCAAGGAAAAAGAGGGAAGAACCAAACGGGTTGGGTCAGTCCTGGCGGAGGTCATCATCATCAGCGAAGAACTCGGGGTAGTCAGCGCGAGACGGGAATCCAAAGGTGGAAGTGGATGGAGCCACGGGAAGAGGATCATCCTCACTCACGGGGCTCCCACGGTCACGGAGGCGCTGCTTGAGCTGATTCTTGGAGATGATGAGGCGCTTCTGAACTTCATGATTTTGCTGACAGTTGAAGGTGATTGCCTTCATGATAGCAGACTGAGCCTTGCCGAAGAACGAGGCAAGGCGTCCACGAGGGGCAGACAAGGAAGATGGAATAGAAGAACCAGTGGGCTGAGTAGGAGCAGCTGTCTTCCCACTAGCATACCTCGTAGGCTGAGTAGGAGCAGTAGCTACCACGCGCATATGAGGAGGGGGCTTCCAAATGGAGTGGACAGCTGTCTTAACCACTTTGGAGGGAGCAGTGTGATCAATTATATCCTGAATAAATGGAGCATGAGGGAACTGGCGTGTCTGAATGAAACTGCAGAGACGGATCTCATGCCAAATGAAAATGGCTACGTCCAGAGGCTCAGTAGGTTTGTCATGCATACGAACCATCAAGTCAATGCAATAGTTGCGTGCCCTCGAGCGATCTCCCTTCTTAGGGTAGAGAGTGCGAAGCACACACTGATAGAGGATGTAGAAGGGAGCACGGAAAATGGAAACCTCATTGACTGGATATTCTTTTTCTTCGTCAGTGAGCTGAGAGGTAGGTTTGACAAGAGCCATGCAAGCATCAATCCCTTTGGGCTTGTACTCTAGATCCATACTGTGGATCAGTGACCAACACCGGAGAGACCCAAAATCTGAACAAACCTGTCATAGGTGATGCTCAGTGTAGTGTCATCGGTCATCCAAGTGAGAGTGTTATCCGGACCAAAGAAACAGGTAGCATAGAACTGTAGAATGGCAGCTTCACTCCAATCACACTTGAAAGTCATTGCAGAAGCAAGAGTCATATCCTCAATGATCTGGACCGGATTGTTAGGGAACATGGCAGGATTATCACGCAGAAAGTTGAGATCCACATATGAGTGAGAAGCAAGGCCACACCCATGGACGAAACTGGAATAGAGGTCCTGCTGCATACGAGTCCGGAACCGAGGATCTTCGGCATCAGCCACCATCTCATATTGATTGACATCCCGACGAAAACGAAGGTATTGTCCCGCACCCACAGTTGTGAAGTCGTGAATGGGGCGACCTCTACTGTCAGGAAGCTCCATGGAGATGCGACGACCATGCACAATGGGCATCACAGAGCCACGAACTTGAGGCACCGATGCCCTCCTAGTACCGGGCTTGGACTGTCCAACAGACTGTCTAGGTGCACTGTCATCCTCTTCCTCGCCAACATAGTCCGCATCATCTGGATCCGAGGCCGACGGACTTGTGGATGGTGCCCGCTTCTTATTCTTGGTGGTGGTCTTCTTCTTCTTAGGCCGAGCATGCTCATCGGAGTCGGTTGAGCCTTGCCGACGATCAACTGGAGTGGATAACGAATAGATTCCGATGAGAAGAAGCCAACAAGTACATAGGAAGATTTCTAGGTTTAGGCAAGAGACACCAAAACACTAGCAAGATAGAGATGACAAGATTTGTATGAGAGAATGAAACCCTAAGAACTGTTGGTCATCATTCAAGAAGACTGGAGTAGAGATAGCATCCATACCCCTGGAAGAAGACTCGGGGCGATTCGGGCCGCAGTTCTTGGTTCGTGCCATGAGAAACTCCGGTTGTGAATCTCACAACACACCGGCCCCTCCCGAGAGATTCACACCACAACCCAAGAAATGGATTGGATAGAATCATAGATCGGGAGGCGAAGTGTCCGTGAGCAGGAGATCGGGGCCGGAGGTCGGTGGAGATGGCCGGGGCAGCACCGGAGTGATGGCCCGGCGGCTGCGGTTGTGAGGGGAGATGAGGAGAGGAATGAAAGAAGTGAGGAACTGCCCCCAAATCCCACACCCCTCCGCAGGCATATGCGACTGCGGGGGACGGGCCGGACATCCGGGGCTAGGCCCGGATATCCAGCGAGTGGAAAAACAGAGCAGAAGAAGCAGCGCCAATGGGCCGGACATCCGGGAGTAACCCCGGATATCCGGCGTGAGGAAGTCAGCAGCATGGGTACAGAGCCCGGATGTCCGGCCGAGGCCCGGATGTCCGGCCACTATAAATGGTTGGTGATTGTTTTGAGTGGCAAGGGGTTTTCCCAGGGCCCGGATGTCCGGCCACTGAATAGAAGACTGGGGCAAGGGAAAGATGTGAAAGAGGGAGGGGCCAACAAGTATAAGTTGATTTAGACTCCGCCAAGGAGTTTACATGAGACTAATAAGAGAGAGAACCTGAGACATCTATGGCCATACTACGATGCATTAACAAACCACACATTATTTAAGAAAGAAAGGTCCATACAAGTATTGTACAAGCGGTGACCGAGGTCACCATGTTTGAGCATATGGAACATAGTACCGCAAAGATGTAAACTTTGAGCACATGGTCACGACTCCATCATGTTAAAGTACCCTAGGTTGAAAACTAGGATAAGTTTGAGAGTGTTTGTTCTATTTATGCATTATGTAAGGTGAGAGTACTCATGAATTGAGTGTCTCCCCCTAAATATATGCCTACGTCAAGACAAGACATTAAGTTTAAGTATGAATGGGTACCAGATTTCACATAATGTTGTCAAGCTCCAAGATACCAAGTTCACGCCTAAGTTGACAAAACCTTGCTTCATCCAATGGCTTGGTGAAAATATCTGCAAGTTGCATATATGTACCAACATGAGCAATGTCAATATATCCCTTCTCCACATGATCTCTCAAGAAGTGGTACCTAATGTCAATGTGCTTGGTGCGGGTATGATCTTTGGGGTTCTCAGCAATATTAATGGCACTTTCATTATCACATAGAAGGGGCACATGTCTATAGGTGATACCGTAATCCTTCAAAGTTTTCCTCATCCATAATAACTGAGTTGCACAACTGGCGGTTGCAATATATTCAGCTTCGGCTGTGGAGAGAGCAACACAATTTTGCTTCTTCGAGGACCAACTTACCAAGGAGCATCCAAGAAATTGACATGCACCGGAGGTGGACTTACGATCCACTTTGTCTCCAGCCTAATCCGCATCCATGTACCCAATGAGATCAAACTTAGCATCCTTGGGGTACCATAGACCCAACTTTGGGGTGTGAACAAGGTATATAAGAATATGCTTAACCGCCTTATGATGACTTTCCCTAGGGGAAGCCTGAAATCTAGCACACATGCATACACTAAACATGATGTCTGGTATAGATGCACAAAGATAAAGCAATGAACCAATCATAGAGCGTTATTTAGATGGGTCAAAGGGGATACTGTTTGAGTCTTCAGTGAGTACAATTTTGGTTGGCATGGGTGTCTTACATGGGCTAGCATCAGTCATGCCAAATTTTGCTAGGATATCCTTGAGGTATTTGGCTTGAGACAAGAAAATTCCTTCTTGAAATTGTTGAATTTGAAAGCCGAGGAAGAACTTCAAATCCGCATTGAGTGACATTTCAAAATTCTTGGTCATTGATGCCGCAAACTTCTTGCATAAATAAATGTTAGGAGAACCAAAAATGATAGCATCTACATAGATTTGGCATAAGATCAAATTACCTTTGTCCCTCTTAGTAAAAAGAGTGGGATCGATCACCCCTCTCACAAAGCCATCATCGAGTAGAAACTTCTTAAGATGATCATACCAAGCACGAGGTGCTTGTTTGAGGCCATACAAAGCCTTATGAAGTTTATACACATAGTCTTTGTGATCGGGGTCAACGAACCCAGGTGGTTGTGATACATATACTTCTTCTTGTAGAGGACCGTTAAGGAAAGCACTCTTCACATCCATTTGATGTAATGTAAAGCCATTGAAAGCAACATAAGCAAGTAAAATGTGAATGGATTCAAGACGGGCAACGGGGGCAAAGGTCTCACCAAAGTCCAAACCTTCAACTTGTGAGTACCCTTGTGCCACTAACCTTGCCTTGTTGCGGATGATTACGCCATTCTCATCTTGCTTGTTCTTGAAAATCCACTTTGTTCCAATGACGTTGTGTTTCGTAGTTGGCCTCTTGACTAATGACCACACTTGATTGCGCTCAAAACTATTCAACTCTTCTTGCATAGCAATGAGCCAATCTTTGTCTATCAATGCATCTTGTACCTTGAGAGGCTCAACACTAGACACAAAAGAGAAGTGAGCACAAAAGTTTGTCAATTGTTTACGAGTGACTCTACCTTCCGATATGCCGGTGAGGATTTTATCAACATCTACACGACCGGCCACTCGAGGCATGATCGAGGTTAAGGTTTCGCGAGGTTCAACTTCATGTCCATCATCCACGTACTCAACATATGGATCATTAATGTGTGGTGGAAAATCTTCTTCTTCTTCTTGCATTTGTTGAGGTTCATTGTTAATGATTGAACTTTCTTGTTCTTGCCCTTGAGGATAATCTTGTTCTTGATGATTATCATGAAGAGGAACTTGATCATCATCTTGTACTTGGACTATGGGCATTGATTGAGTAATAGGGGCTTGTGGTGGTATGGGTGTGGAAGAGGTTTGATGGTGTGTGAGGCCTTCATCTTCTTCTTCATCATCATGAGAGTCTTGTTCCATTGGAAGAAGTGCACCAACACCCATCGTCAAGATATCTTGAGAAGAATCTTCTTCACCTACATCACTTAGATCAACTTGCTCCCCATGGGAGCCATTAAATTCATAAAACACCACGTCACAAGTTTCTACAACACATCCATTGGATTTGTTGTAGATTATATAGGCGTGAGAGTTTGATCCATAGCCAACAAATATGCCCTCAATAGTTTTAGATTGAAATTTTCCTAACCGCTCTGTTTTGTTGAGGATGAAGCATTTACACCCAAATACACGGAAGTACTTGACATTTGGCTTGTTCCCGGTTAGGAGCTCATATGAAGTCTTTTCAAATATCGCGCGGAGGAAGAGCCGGTTTGATGCATGACATGCAGTGTTGACGGCCTCGGCCCAAAAACTATGTGGTGACTTGTATTCATCCAACATGGACCTTGCCATCTCCACAAGGGTGCGGTTCTTCCTTTCTGCAACACCATTTTGTTGGGGAGTGTATGGAGCTGAATATTGATGCTCAATCCCTTCATCACTAAGAAATCCTTCCAAGGTGTAATTCTTGAACTCGGAACCATTATCACTTCTTATTGCCATGATTTCTTTGTCAAACTTGCGTTGTGCTTGCTTGGCAAAATCAATGAAGGTGATCTTCGTCTCGTCTTTGGACTTGAGGAAAAACACCCATGTGTATCTTGAGTAATCATCCACAATGACAAGTCCATACTTTTTCCCACCAAGACTATCCCAAGAAGGAGGCCCAAACATATCCACATGAAGGAGCTCCAAAGGCCTTGAAGTAGACACAATATTCTTGGGTGGGTGCTTTGATTGATGTTGCTTCCCGGCTATGCATGCACTACACACACGATCTTTCTAAAAAGAGACATTTGTTAGTCCAAGGATGTGATTTACCTTTAAGAGATCTTGAAGATTTCTCATGCCAACATGGGCTAGCCGGCGATGCCATAGCCACCCCTTGTCAGCCTTGGTCATTAGACAAGTTGCATGGAATGTGCTCTCTTTTGAGAAATCAACCGTGTAAAGGTTGCCATCCAACTCTCCAACAAAGGCCACTTCGAGAGTATCTCTCTTAAAGACTTTCACATCCGTTAGTCCAAATAGTGTATCATAGCCAACAGAAGCCAATTGGCGAACAGAAAGCAAATGGTATTTAAGGGATTGGACAAGCATGACATTTGCAAGAGACATGTCATTTGTGATAGCCACCTTACCCAAACCGAGTACCTGTACTTTTGATCCTCCACCAAATATAATGCTCATAAATGGTTGAATAGCTTCCATGAAATCGTAGAGCAACTTGCTATCTCCGGTCATATGATTGGTACATCCACTATCAATCACCCATTTTACTCCACCGGAGAAGGCAACCTACACACAATTATTACTTGGTTAGAGGCACCCATTTTGCAATGGGACCTCTCAAGTTAGTCACAAGGGTCTTAGGGACCCAAATAGCATAAAACCGAAATGCATTTCGAGGACCAACAAACTTTGCATAAACTTCTCCATCCTTAGTCTTTCGAAGAACATAGGATGGAGGCATGAACTCTTTTGGCTTGTTGACAATGGGCATGCCCCTTGTCGCCTTCCCACAAACAACCTTACCTTTCTCCTTGTGCCCTTCTCGTACAAAAGTTTCTTTTAGAGGGGTGGTGCACTTTTGAGAGAGTGTCTTCTTCTTGCTTGTGCTTGGGTCAAACCCGAGTCCTTCTTTGGCAAACACTTCATTGTGTAGGCTCAGCACCTCACTAAGGTTCTTTTGCCCTTGAGCACATGTCATGAGCCCTTTCTCGATTTGAGCTTTGAGAAAGCGATTCTCCTCAAGAATAGATGCTAGATCACTACTAGAGTTAGTAGTACAAGCATCAACATTGATAATAGGAGAAGAGTAAGCCTTGGCTAGAGTTTCAAGATAAGTAAGCTTGAGTGTCTCAAAACTCTTTGTAAGAAGGGTGAGATCTTTTTCCTTGGCCTTGAGGGACACGGATAGGAGCTCACAATCCTTAGAGAGAGAAGCATTAGACTTTTCAAGCTTACTTTTGTCATTCATCAACTCTTCGCAAGAGTCGATAGCCTTTTTCAAGGAGGCAAGATCTCTAGTATGAACATCAATGTTTGCACCAATTTTTAAGCATAGTTCATCATTGCGTGCTTCCTCATATTGGACTTTCCGCTCAAGGAGTTCATATTTTTCCTTTTCCTCGGTGACGAGGGTTTCGAGTTCCTTAATGGAGATGGTGTGCTTACTCACCATCTCCATAAGCATACGAAACATAGTGAGCTTCTTTCCTTTAAGAGAGCACATGAACTTATTTAGTTTAGCAAGCATAGGATCATTTATATCATCATCCTCATAACTATCCTCCACATCCAGATACTCATCACTAGGAGTAGGAGAAGTGAAAAGAGGAGGGTTTGATCGTGGGGTTACCTTGACCTTGTCAGGAGAGTGTTGGTCCTCTCCATCTTCTACCACGGCCTTCGCCATGAGACACTTGTGAGCATTGCCCTTGTAATCCTTCATGTAATTGTAGGTGACAACTTCACCACTCTTGTTGACTAGCCTCAATGTGTTTTGAGAATCTTGAGCAACTCCGCCAACACCACGAACATCATCCGGATCGGATTCTTCTTGAGCAACCATTGCTTTCCCATCTCTCTTCTTGAGCTTGGAGTTCAAGGGATTTGGAAACTTCTTCTTGGGAAAGGTCTTGGGAAACCTTGGTTTATCTTCTCTCTTCTCATAAGGGCACTCGTTGGAGAAGTGGTTGGTTTCTTCACAGTTGTAGCATTTTCTTACTTTCTTCTTTTGAAACCTTCCCTTGAATTTTCCCGCGCTAAACTTCTTGACAAAGAGAGCCATGTCTTCATATGAAGGGCCCTCATCGGATTCAACCTCATCACCATCTTCTTCTTCATCATCATCTTCTTCTTCTTCACTTTGCTCATCTTCACATACATGCTTGGCCTTCAATGCAAGATTGATCTTTGATTGTGGAGTACCATGCATGGCAAGATGTTTTGTAGCATTTGCCTTTGACTCTTCAAATAGTTGGAAAGTGGATATGATATCATCTGTAGTCATTTCCTTGAAGGCATGGTGTTGTCTTATGTCCCATACCATCTGATGGTGATATGGAGCAAGAGCATGGAGCAACTTGTCCACAAGGAATCGCTTAGTCATGTTAAATCCATCTAGTGTCTTGTCACACTCACATGACTCAATATCAGCGGTGAGAGTCATGAGACGCTTAAGGAGTTGATTTGGAGTTTCACCTTTCTCCATACAAAAGTTTTGCAATTGCCCCTTGGCAATTTCATATTGAGCACTCCGGAGGGTGGAGGTACCGGTCTTGGATCTTATAATACTTTCCCATAATTCCTTGGCACTTGTGATGTGTATGAAAGGTCTCCTTTGCTTTTCAACCATACCTCTCCTTATACACATGATTACCGTATCATTGAGATTCTTGTCATAAATTTCTCTTGGTGTAGGATTCTTTGGATCAACCACATGGTAACCATACTCCAAGATCTCTAGCATCTCATCGTTTCCAAATCGAAGATGATCCTGCATAGCAACTCTCCACAAGCAAAATTGGAAGTGGGTTCAAGTAAAGGAGGTTTGCCTTGAGAGTTATATTTTGGTTTCTCAACTTGGGGTCTTGCATAAAGCCAAGGAACACTAGAGTGTTCATTTCTAGGAGGTTGTTGACCAAGTGACGGAATAGGCACAGTTGGTCTGGAAGCCGCACCACCCGAAAGTGGTGCAAGCACCGTGGACAATGTGGCTATCCTCATTTGGACCAAGGCCTCGACAGAAGCATCATGCTCCTCCTTTTGCTTAGCAAGGGCCCGTTCTAGATCCTCAGAAGTAAAGGTCTTGACTTCAGAAGAAGCCTCGCCTTTATCCTTCGGATCTACAACAAGGGGAGTCCCATCGGGGTTCATCTCGCTCTAGGGCGGTTAAGCCACAAGAATAGAGCACGAGGCTCTGATACCAATTAAAAGGATCGAGATGGACCTAGAGGGGGGGTGAATTGGTACAACTACAAATTTTAATTGTTACTTAGCAATTTTAGGCAATAATGCGGAATGTGAAAGTGAGCCTAACAATTGCAAGTGAAGTACTAAGTACAAAGCAGGTAACACGAGTAGGAACTAGGCAAATACAAAGTGATGAAGTAAGTGCTTAAGAGACAAGTAACCACAAGTAGAGAGTTAGGGGTAGGGATAACCGCAACTCCGG
This sequence comes from Triticum dicoccoides, assembly GCF_002162155.2. Taxonomy (NCBI): domain Eukaryota; kingdom Viridiplantae; phylum Streptophyta; class Magnoliopsida; order Poales; family Poaceae; genus Triticum; species Triticum dicoccoides. The sequence continues at coordinate 30,043,311 of NC_041380.1, forward strand.
GAGACGAGGATGTATGCCGATGTTCACTTCCTTGGAGGGAAGCTACGTCACCGTTAGAGAGGTGGATGTTGCCACGAAGGCACACCAACGCCACGAAGGCTCACCCTATTCTCCCTTTGAGACAACACCACGAAGGCATTTCTCAACCACTAGTGGTAGACCTTGGGGTGGTCTCCAAACCCTCACAAACTTATCCGGGGGTATTCACAAACATCGATTCCTCTCCGAAAGACTCCTACCGCCTAGGAGTCTCCAACCTCCAAGAGTAACAAGATCGATGGGGAAAAGCTCAAGACTTGCTCAAATCACAAATTCCTTTGGTGCAAAGATGGAGAAGGAGTGGATCTATCACTTGAGTGGACAACTTCTCTCAAATGCTCTCAAATCCCTTAAGGATCTAAGATTTGGTGTGGAGGTGTAAGAGAGAGAGTGTGATGTGTTCTAGGGTTTGTTCAAGAGTGAATGGTCAACCATCTCCTGTGGAGAAGAGGGGCTATATATAGTGTGAGCTTGAATATGGCCGTTGCAGTGTAAGTGAGTGAGCAGGCCGGACATCCGGGCTAAGGAGCCGGACATCCGACATGATACGCTGCGAGAACAGAACAAAAACAGAATAAGAGAACAGAGGGTCCGGACATCCGGGGCTCAAGCCCGGATATCCGATATAACAGGAAGGCCCGGACATCCGGTAGGTGGCTAGACATCCGGGGCGCCGCCCAGCATAAAAACATCCTCTGGACAGCTATGCCCGGATATCCGGCAAGGAGCCCGGACATCCGGCGTGTTTTATCGAAACACAGCAGCTCCTGATGGCACAGCCTGGATATCCGGTCGAGAGGCCCGGACATCCGGGGAGTACGGGGAGCCTGGACATCCGGCGTAGAGGGCCGGACATTCGGCCGCGGCGCTGCACAAAAATGCATTCTGGAATGGCTAGGCCCGGATATCCGGCGGGAGGCCCGGACATCCGGCGTGATGTCCGGACATCCGGCCTTAAGCCCGGACATTCGACAGCGCAGAAACAGAGCCATGAAGATTTTGTCATGAGAAAATATGGCATGGGTATTTGGTGGCAAGAGCAAGCTTTTAACTAACCCAATCGATCCCCTATTAATAGTGCGGGATCCTATACTCAAGAAAACAAAATATGTAATCAACTTTTATGCTTCATCCTTGAGTAAAATCACTCTGTATGCCCTTGATCCACACACTTCGATGACCCGGGGGCTAACACCTGAGAGTTACTTGACAAACATTGTTAGGCCCCCTACATGTACATTGTCATCAACATCAAAACATAATATAAGGGCATGATTGCTCTTTCACCTGCTCCTGCCAGCTGCTGACGTGTGGATGCCTTTTGGTGCCGGTTGGTGTTACCAACCGGGACTAAAGGTCCTCTTGCCTGGGCGCCCCGCAGCGGCCACGTGGAGCCCCTTCTGTCCCAGTTTGTAAGAGAACCGAGACTAAAGGTTTTGGGCTTATTCCCGGTTCCAGAATCGGGGCTAATGGGCCTCTGGAACCGGGACAAATGGGTCGTTTTCTACTAGTGATAACATACACAATCCAGAGCGATACACAATAGCTCTAATTCACCAATCATATGTAGGCATGTATTCCGTATATAGTTATACATGCTTGCTGTAAGAACTTGAATGATATCTTTTATCCTACCCTCTCATGGCAGTAGGGTCCTAATGGAAACTATGTTGGAAATATGCCTTAGAGGCAATAATATTTGTATTATTATATTTCCATATTCATAGTTAAGAGTTTATATTTTATGTTATAGTTGCTATGATCCTGGAATATGTGATACAGTGGAAAACTCATATGCACATGTGGAATGATAAACAGTAAATAAAAGGTTCCTAGTCTCGCCTCTAAGACTAGCTCAAGTGTTGTTGGTGATCACGTTTTCTGGATTTTAGGATATCGTTAACTGTAACGATAGTCCTAAAACAACATTGAGGTTACTGACGTTAGAAGAACGATCATATTGAATTGACCCAAAACTTATCTGTTATACTTTGTGATTATATCATCTGAAATCATCTGTTATAACATAGAGTCTTAGCATGTGTTTTAGTTCCTCAGACCATGAGAGTGTCTCTGTCGCTTCCTACCAGACAGTGGGCTTTGGGGTTGCTCAAACATCATCTGTAACAAGGTGATCATAACAACAACTTTTAGGTTCACTAGAAAGTTTGACCGGATAACTCGAGAGTGGGATTTGCTCCTTCGACGATGGAGAGATATTCTTATGTCAGGGCCCTCTTGGTGTGACAATATCCATCATCGTCTGGCCAGACACAGGTGAATACGTCATGAGGATGCCGAGAAAGACGAACAAAATCGGTAATGGGAGCAACGGTATAATGAGCATGGTGATGACTCAGGAGGATACCGATGCACACCTGATTTTGTAAAGTATTGTGAAGTATAAGGAACATCACATGATAACCAAAGGTCCACTCGAATATCATTCGTGTAATCATAGGGACCGATATGGATGTCCACGGATACGCTATCGGTCATTGAACGAAGTTGTTTTTGTTCATATATATTTTAAATATTTAAAGTATAAACAAAACTACAAAATAAAACAAAAAACGAAACCAGTAAATGTAAAGAAAAATAGGATGTAGCCTCGCTCGCGTGCAGGCCGGTCCCATCTGGGCTCCTCCCGACGCGGGGTTGCTGCTCGCTTAAAGCAAGAAATAGGGAGTGCTCCTTCAGCACTTTATGCGCCCAAAATGCCAACTGGCGCCCACGCTGGAGCCAACGGGCCATGGCCCATAATTCGCTCGCCTGCTAGTAAGAAATAGGGAGTGCTCCTTTAGCGCTTTATGCGCCCAAAATGCCAACTGGCGCCCACGCTGGAGCCAACGGGCCATGGCCCATAATTCGCTCGCCTGTTAGTAGGCCGGTGCGATTCTTTCGCTCGATCTCCAACTGGTTCGTGGCACACCCCTCCTCCGCGATGGGCCAGCCCATGTTTCATTTTTTTTCTTTTGTAAAATTATGCAAAAAACAACGTCCTGAGAAGGATTCGATCCTGTGATGCGGGGTTACAGCGCACGACTCGCTAGCGAATTAATTTGAGCTTCTTCCCTCTTTTATTCTTTCTATCTTTCTTTCTTTTCCTTTTTTGTTTTTTCGTTTTTCTTTTCATTTCTTCCTTTTTTCTTTTTATTCATTCTTTTTCTTTTTTAGTCTTCTTTCTTCCTTTTTTTTCTAATTCGATATAAAAAGTTCACCGGATTTATGAACATTTTTTCAAATTTGATGAACTTTTTTTTCAAAATTGGTGAACTTTTTCTCAAATTCAATGAACTTTTTTCTAATTCGATGACATTTTATCAAAACCGGTGAACTATTTTCAAATTCGATGAACTTTTTTTCAAATTTGGGTGAACTCTTTTTTGAAGTCGATGAACTTTTTCCAAATTCAATGAACTTTTTTTCAAGTTCGATAAACTTTTTCTCAGATTTGTGAACATTTTTCAAAACCAATGAACTTGTTTTGATAGTCGGTGAACTTTTTGTCCAAATTAGAAGAATTGTTTTATAAAAAATTGGTGAACTCTTTTAATTTAGATGAACTTTTTCTTAAATTCATCAACTTTTAAAAATTTGTGATTTTTTTTGCAAAAATATTTGACCTTTTTGTCGGATTCCAAGAACCTTTTTTTAGTTCGTGATTTTTTAGAAAATTCACGTTTTTTGTGAACCTTTTCTGAAAAGTCAACGGTCAATGTTGAACTTATCAGCGGTCAATAACGACCGGTTTATTCGAAACTGAGTAAAACGATCGAACCAGAAAAAAACAAAGCGAAGCAACACCTTTTGTTTTTTGAACGAGCGATCACAAGGGAATGAACCAGTGCTCGCACTCTTTATCTTGGGCAGGCCCATGACTGGAGGTACGTGAGCGCTCATTCTCCTAACCGGGGCAGAAGGCGCCGGTTAGGAGCTCCCCTGGTTTGTTCCCTCAAAAGAAAAAAAACTGGCTAGTTTCGTTCAGGTCGCTCCCTCCGTACTCGCTAGTTTTTTTGTGAGATTTCCTAGTCGCTAGTTCGACCATGACATGATATTGACCCATCAATTTTCTTAAAAAAGTCAAGAATTTTAAAAAAAGTTCATAGATATTGGAAAAAGGTTGATGAGTTTAGAAAAAGTTCATCTACTTTGAAAAAAGTTCATCGCTTCTGGAAAAATTTCATCAACATTCAAAAACAGTTCACAAATTTGAAAAAAAGTTCATCGGATTTGGAAAAAGTTCATCGAAGTTGAATTTTTTTGCCAAATTTGAAAAAAGTTCATCATATTTTGGAAAAAGTTCATCGATTTGAATAAAAAGTTTACGAATCTCGAAAAAAGTTTATTGAATTTGAAAAAAGTTAATCGAATTTGAAAAATAGTTCATCGAATTTGAAAAAGGTTCATCAAATTTGAAAAAAGTTCAACGCATTTGATAAGTTCATTGATGTTAACAAAAATTTAAAAAAAAAATAAAAAAGTTCAACAAACCCAGGAAGAAGAAAAGCAAAAAAGAAAAACAAAAAACAAAAAAGGAAAACAGAAAAATAAAAAAATAGAAGAAAAAAACGAAGTAAAAGGCGTAGAAAGATGAAAGTAGCACATTGATTTTGGGGTGGCCGGTTGGTTATGCAGATTACCTTTTTTTAAGTTAAAGCAAATCTTTATAACTTAACGATGTACGGGTAAATCACCTGCAACACGAACAGCCACTTGGGCTGGTACATCTGACACTCACTCGACAGCCGAGTTTGCAGGGTACATATGACCAAGGCTTGCTAGCTCATGAGCCGCGGAGTTAGCACTACGCCGACACCATTTTATTACAAATTAAGAAAATCACAGCTTAAGCTTACCTTTGAGCACGGGGTCCTGGGTTCGAATCAAAGCACGGGCATAATTTATTTTGAGTTTTGAAAAACAGAGCAAAAAAGCTAGATGGGCCAGCCCAGCAGAGAGGTGGGGGTATGCTCCCGATTGCGAGTTGTATTGTATCGGGCGCCCGTTGGGGGACGCAGCGAGCGTCATATCCTGAGAAGTAGGCCCATAGAACCCAGATAACAATATACCCTGAGAATTAGGCCCAGTGTTTGTGCCCCGTCGATGGCCCTGTTGTCGCTCATGTCACCGCCATCGCCGGTTCTTCCTCGTCGCGTCCCTGCCGCGGCCTCCTCCCCGCCCTCAAGCTTTGGCCATTGACCTTCAGAATTTCTATGATCTGTACGTACCTTTTGCCGCAGCTCCTGAGTCTCCGCGTACAGATCTGACCTGCAGCCCACGGTGGTGGTCACATCGATCTTCGGCTCTTGTGAACCACGGTTGGACCTCATGCCTCGTAATATGTTCTTCGCTTCCTCAAATTGGAGAAATGCCGTATGATCATTCATCGTTGAAAAGGCAAATCCTTAATAAGGGTTTCTTCTCTTGCCAAGCGCACTTTAGTATGCACTTTTATATGACAGTTACGTAGTACATTGCTATTCCGAATTTCATCTGTCGTTGTTTTTTTGGGATTATTGCTGCTGGAACCCATGAGGGTTTTCTCACAAGCTCGTTTTCTTTGATGGTGCTTGAATGGAGATACATACAGTACTACTCCCTCCGTCCCATAATGTAAGACGTTTTTGACACTAAAAAAACGTCTTACATTATGGGACGAAGCGAGTAGTTCCTAACTGATATTACCAAGAATTCGTGTCCATTGGAAATAATAGTAGCTTTATTTAAGCTTCACACTTCTTCCTGTGCAAATATGAGGCCTGAATATTGATTATTCAACTTGCACGGCTGCTAAGCATGTAAGCTTTAATCAATTTATGTATCAGAACTATTGCTACAAACTGCTTACATTTAGTTTACTTGGCATGTGCCTGACTTGTGAGATCTTATGAGTTTCACCTTTAGCCTACCCCAACTTGTTTGGGACTAAAGGCTTTGTTGTTGTTGTTGTTGTTGTTGGCATGTGCCTGACTTATGTGGTATCTTCATGTTATATATGGAGGGAAGGAGCTTCTTATTTAATTTGCAGGACATGTGTTGATTTTGATTAGAAATATGACGCTGCGGTTTCTCATCATTGTATTCAACATCAGTGCTTGAACGATGCTTATAATGTCAAACTTCTGGACATTTCTCATCAGTTGAATCAACTGGCAGTGGCACTAGTTTGTAGGAACAAAGCCATTGCAGAGTCGAAGCAGTTATGAATGAAGTTTGCAATGGCCTTGCTGTAAAATTGTGCACAATATAAATAATACAACACTTTCATATTGTAATACTTGTAAGTCGTTTTCATGAAATATGTTTTTTTAACCTAACTGGTGAGATTGCCACATTTGACATTTACTTTTCGAGTAGATAATTTTTCATATAAAAAACTTTTTCATCCGAGTTAGTATGCAAAAGTTATGCCCATTTTTACAAATTTCAGAGAGATTTTGCAAATAAAGTCAAAATTCACATTTGCAAATTTTCCCAACAACTAGACCACATATCACATGGGAAACTTATTTTCTTTTATTTTTTTGACATTTCCATCATTTTATTTTATTTTTTTAAACTGAAAAGGCGATCCACCGGGGGTAGAGTTTAAAAATGGGACCTTTAGTACCGGTTCGTGGCACGAACCGGGACTAAGGGTCTCAACCCCATTAGTCCCGGTTCGTGCGTCAAACCGGGACTAAAGGTGTAATCTTTAGTCCCGGTTTGAGGCACGAACCGGGACTAATGCCTTAGCCGCATGAGCCGCGACCAATGCTCACATTAGTCCCGTTTCTTGACTGAACCAGGACTAATGTGAATATTGGCCCGTGACCATAGCCCTGTTTTCTACTAGTGCTCCCATTGCAAGAAAGATCAATCTAGTAGGCCAAACCAAATTGATAATTTGAGGAGACTTGCAAAGATAACAAATCATACATAAAAGAATTCAGAGGAGATTCAAATATTGTTCATAGATAATCTTGATCATAAACCCACACAATTCATCGGATCTCGACAAACATGAGGGACTTGTGTGTAGTCTCCTACTGGATTGATACATTGGTTCTCAAAAACTGAGGGAAATACTTACGCTACTTTGCTGCATCATCCTTTTCTCTTCAAGGGAAAACCAACGCATGATCAAGATGTAGCAACCCTCTTCTTCAAATTAGGTCTGGCAGATGCGGGATGAACTCCTACCACAAGATCGCATACGAGCAATTCAAGAGGAATTGGCGGGATTCTTTCTTGACCACGTCATCAACAAAGCCGGAGAATACCATGTGGAATTTGACATTAGATGTTAGGGATTGTAAGAGATCTTATATTGTATATATGTAGCTAGTAGCATCGGATAGATATACGAAAACTTGTCGTTCGACAAATCTCTCAAAGAAAGAGAGGTGCACTCCTCTTTGTATATGTTTATGATGATCTTGTGTAATTAATGGTTCCTTTATTTGCTTACTAGCTAGCATGTCGAGTTCTCTCTATACGTATAGTAGCTAGCGTCGACCAAGCATGGAGATAAGAGAGGTCACTTCTCTCTATTAGCTAACTAACACAATATATGAAACCCCTAAATTAACCCTCCAAAACCCCCTACCCCCCCTTAAAAAACAAAAACCCCTGCTCCTGCCAGCTCCTGACGTGTGGATGCCTTTTGGTGCCGGTTGGTGTTACCAACGGGGACTAAAGGTCCTCTTGCCTGGGCGCCCCGTAGCGGCCACGTGGAGCCCCTTCTGTCCCTTTTTGTAAGTGAACCGAGACTAAAGGTTTTGGGGTTTAGTCCCGGTTCCAGAATCGGGGCTAATGGGCCTCTGGAACCGGGACAAATGGGTCGTTTTCTACTAGTGATAACAGACACAATCCAGAGCGATACACAATAGCTATAATTCATCAATCATATGTAGGCATGTATTTCGTATATAGTTATACATGCTTGCTGTAAGAACTTGCATGATATCTTTTGTCCTACCCTCTCATGACAGCAGGGTCCTAATGGAAACTATGTTGGAAATATGCCTTAGAGGCAATAATATTTGTATTATTATATTTCCATATTCATAGTTAAGAGTTTATATTTTATGTTATAATTGCTATGATCCTGGAATATGTGATACAGTGGAAAACTCATATGCACGTGTGGAATGATAAACAGTAAATAAAAGGTTCCTAGTCTCGCCTCTAAGACTAGCTCTAGTGTTGTTGGTGATCATGTTTTCTGGATTTTAGGATATCGTTAAGTGTAACGATAGTCCTAAAACAACATTGAGGTTACTGACGTTAGAAGAACGATCATATTGAATTGACCCAAAACTTATCTGTTATATCATCTGAAATCATCTGTTATAACACAGAGTCTTAGCATGTGTTTTAGTTCCTCAGACCATGAGAGTGTCTCTGTCGCTTCCTGCCAGACAGTGGGCTTTGGGGTTGCTCAAACATCATCTGTAACAAGGTGATCATAACAACAACTTTCAGGTTCACTAGAAAGTTTGACCGGATAACTCGAGAGTGGGATTTTCTCCTTCGACGATGGAGACATATTCTTATGTCAGGGCCCTCTTGGTGTGAAAACATCCATCATCGTCTGGCCAGACACAGGTGAGTACGTCATGAGGATGCCGAGAAAGACGAACAAAATCGGTAATGGGAGCAACGGTATAATGAGCATGGTGATGACTCAGGAGGATACCGATGCACACCTAATTTTGTAAAATATTGTGAAGTATAAGGAACATCACATGATAACCAAAGGTTCACTCGAATATCATTCGTGTAATCATAGGGACCGATATGGATGTCCACGGATATGCTATCGGTCATTGAACGAAGTTGTTTTTTTCATATATATTTTAAATATTTAAAGTATAAACAAAACTACAAAATAAAACAAAAAACAAAACCAGTAAACGTAAAGAAAAACAGGATGTAGCCTCGCTCGCGTGCAGGCCGGTCCCATCTGGGCTCCTCCCGACCCGGGGCTGTTGCTCGCTTAAAGCAAGAAATAGGGAGTGCTCCTTCAGCACTTTATGCGCCCAAAATGCCAACTGGCGCCCACGCTGGAGCCAATGGGCCATGGCCCATAATTCGCTCACCTGCTAGTAAGAAATAGGGAGTGCTCCTTCAGCGCTTTATGCACCCAAAATGCCAACTAGCGCCCACGCTGGAGCCAACGGGCCATGGCCCATAATTCGCTCGCCTGCTAGTAGGCCGGTGCGATTCTTTCGCTCGATCTCCAGCTAGTTCATGGCACACCCCTTCTCCGCGATGGGCCAGCCCATGTTTCATTTTTTTTCTTTTGTAAAATTATGCAAAAAACAACGTCCTGAGAAGGATTCGATCCTGCGACGCGGGGTTACAGCGCACGACTCGCTAGCACCCGCGCTAGTTGAGTTATGTGACTAATTTGAGCTTCTTCCCTCTTTTATTCTTTCTATCTTTCTTTCTTTTCCTTTTTTGTTTTTTCATTTTTCTTTTCATTTCTTCCTTTTTTCTTTTTATTCATTCTTTTTCTTTTTTAGTCTTCTTTCTTCCTTTTCTTTTTCTAATTCGATATAAAAAGTTCACCGAATTTATGAACATTTTTTCAAATTTGATGAACTTTTTTTCGAAATTGGTGAACTTTTTCTCAAATTCAATGAATTTTTTTCTAATTCGATGACATTTTGTCAAAACCGGTGAACTATTTTCAAATTCGATGAACTTTTTTTCAAATTCGGGTGAACTCTTTTTTGAAGTCGATGAACTTTTTCCAAATTCAATGAACTTTTTTTCAAGTTCGATAAACTTTTTCTCAGATTTGTGAACCTTTTTCAGAACCAATGAACTTGTTTTGAAAGTCGGTGAACTTTTTGTCCAAATTAGATAAATTGTTTTATTAAAAATTGGTGAACTCTTTTAATTTAGATGAACATTTTTTAAAATTCATGAAATTTTAAAAATTTGCGATTTTTTTTGCAAAAATATTTGACCTTTTTGTCGGATTCCAAGAACCTTTTTTTTAGTTCGTGATTTTTTAAAAAATTTACATTTTTTGTGAACCTTTTCTGAAAAGTCAACGGTCAATGTTGAACTTATCAGCGGTCAACAACGACCGGTTAATTTGAAACTGAGTAAAACGATCGAACCAGAAAAAAACGAAGCGAAGCAACACCTTTTGTTTTTTGAACGAGCGATCACAAGGGAACGAACCAGTGCTTGCACTCTTTATCTTGGGCAGGCCCATGACTGGAGGTACGTGAGCGCTCATTCTCCTAACCGGCACAGAAGGCGCCGGTTAGGAGCTCCCCTGGTTTGTTCCCTCAAAAGAAAAAAAACTGGCTGGTTTCGTTCAGGTCGCTCCCTCCCTAGTCGCTAGTTTTTTTTTGTGAGATTTCCTAGTCGCTAGTTTGACCATGACATGATATTGACCCATCAATTTTCTTAAAAAAGTCAAGAATTTTAAAAAAAGTTCATAGATATTGGAAAAAGGTTGATGAGTTTAGAAAAAGTTCATCTACTTTGAAAAAGTTCATCGCTTCTGGAAAAATTTCATCAACATTCAAAAACAGTTCACAAATTTGAAAAAAAGTTCATCGAATTCGAAAAAAGTTCATCGAAGTTGAATTTTTTTGCCTAATTTGAAAAAAGTTCATCAAATTTTGGAAAAAGTTCATCGATTTGAATAAAAAGTTTACCAATCTCGAAAAAAGTTTATTGAATTTGAAAAAAGTTAATCGAATTTGAAAAATAGTTCATCGAATTTGAAAAAGGTTCATTAAATTTGAAAAAAGTTCAACGCATTTGATAAGTTCATTGATGTTAAGAAAAATTTCAAAAAAAATTAAAAAAGTTCATCAAACCCAGGAAGAAGAAAAGCAAAAAAGAAAAACAAAAAACAAAAAAGGAAAATAGAAAAATAAAAAAAAAACAGAAAGATGAAAGTAGCACATTGATTTTGGGGTGGCCGGTTGGTTATGCAGATTACCTTTTTTTGAAGTTAAAGCAAATCTTTACAACTTAACGGTGTACGGGTAAATCACCCGCAACACAAACAGCCACTTGGGCTGGTACATCGGACACCCACTCGACAGCCAAGTTTGCAGGGTACATATGACCAAGGCTTGCTAGCTCATGAGCCGCGGAGTTAGCACTACGCCGACACCATTTTATTACAAATTTAGAAAACCACAGCTTAAGCTTACCTTTAAGCACGGGGTCCTAGGTTCGAATGAAAGCACGGGCATAATTTATTTCGAGTTTTGAAAAACAGAGGAAAAAGGGCCAGCCCAGCAGAGAGGTGGGGGTATGCTCCCGATTGCGAGTTGTACTGTATCGGGCGCATAAGGCGCCAAATAGGATTTGTGAGAAATAGGGGTGCCCGTTGGGGGACGCAGCGAGCTTTATATCCTGAGAAGTAGGCCCATAGAACCCAGATAACAATATACCCTGAGAATTAGGACCAGTGTTTGTGCCCCGTTGATGGTCCTGTTGTCGCTCGTGTCGCCGCCATCGCCGGTTCTTCCTCGTCGCGTCCCTGCCGCGGCCTCCACTCCGCCCTCAAGCTTTGGCCATTGACCTTCATAATTTCTGCGATCTGTATGTACCTTTTGTCGCAGCTCCTGAGTCTCCGCGTACAGATCTGACCTGCAGCCCACGGTGGTGGTCACATCGATCTTCGGCTCTTTTGAACCACGGTTGGACCTCATGCCTCGTAATATCTTCTTCGCTTCCTCAAATTGGAGAATTACCGTCTGATCATTCATCGTTGAAAAGGGAAATCCTTAATAAGGGTTTCTTCTCTTACCAAGCTCACTTTAGTATGCACTTTTATATGACAGTTACGTAGTACATTGCTAATCTGAATTTCATCTGTTGGTGTTTTTTTTGGGATTATTGCTGCTGGAACCCTTGAGGGTTTTCTCACAAGCTCATTTTCTTTGATGGTGCTTGAATGGAGATACATACAGTACTACTCCCTCCGTCCCATAATGTAAGACGTTTTTTGACACTAAAAAACGTCTTACATTATGGGACGAAGCGAGTAGTTCCTAACTGATATTACCAAGAATTCGTGTCAGAAAAACGTCTTACATTATGGGACGAAGCGAGTAGTTCCTAACTGATATTACCATGAATTCGTGTCCATTGGAAATAATAGTAGCTTTATTTAAGCTTCACACTTCCTCCTGTGCAAATATGAGGCCTGAATATTGATTATTCAACTTGCACGGCTGCTAAGCATGTAAGCTTTAATCAATTTATGTATCAGAACTATTGCTACGAACTGCTTACATTTAGTTTACTTGGCATGTGCCTGACTTGTGAGATCTTATGAGTTTCACCTTTAGCCTACCCCAACTTGTTTGGGACTAAAGGCTTTGTTGTTGTTGTTGTTGTTGGCATGTGCCTCACTTATGTGGTATCTTCATGTTATATATGGAGGGAAGGAGCTTCTTATTTAATTTGCAGGACATGTGTTGATTTTGATTAGAAATATGACGCTGCGGTTTGTCATCATTGTCTTCAACATCTGTGCTTGAACGATGCTTATAATGTCAAACTTCTGGACATTTCTCATCAGTTGAATCAACTGGCAGTGGCACTAGTTTGTAGGAACAAAGCCATTGCAGAGTCAAAGCAGTTATGAATGAAGTTTGCAATGGCCTTGCTGTAAAATTGTGCATAATATAAATAATACAGCACTTTCATATTGTAATACTTGTAAGCCGTTTTCATGAAATATGTTTTTTTAACCTAACTGGTGAGATTGCCACATTTGACATTTACTTTTCAAGTAGATGATTTTTCATATAAAAAACTTTTTCATCCGAGTTAGTATGCAAAAGTTATGCCCATTTTACAAATTTCAGAGAGATTTTGCAAATAAAGTCAAAATTCACATTTGCAAATTTTCCCAATAACTAGACCACATATCACATGGGAAACTTATTTTCTTTTATTTTTTGGACATTTCCATCATTTTATTTTATTTTTTTTAAAACTGAAAAGGCGATCCACAAGGGG
>NC_041380.1:30056529-30057535 GCF_002162155.2 Triticum dicoccoides
GTGGCACGAACCGGGACTAAAGGTCTTAACCCCATTAGTCCCGGTTCGTGCGTCAAACCGGGACTAAAGGTGTAATCTTTAGTCCCGGTTTGAGGCACGAACCGGGACTAATGGTCATCGCACCCTTTAGTCCCGGTTCATGTCTTAAACCGGGACTAAAGGGCCCGAGTGAACCGGGACTAATGCCTTAGCCGCATGAACCGGGACCAATGCTCACATTAGTCCCGGTTCGTGACTGAACCGGGACTAATGTGAATATTGCCCCGTGACCATAGCCCTGTTTTCTACTAGTGCTCCCATTGCAAGAAAGATCAATCTAGTAGGCCAAACAAAATTGATAATTCGAAGAGACTTGCAAAGATAACAAATCATACATAAAAGAATTCAGAGGAGATTCAAATATTGTTCATAGATAATCTTGATCATAAACCCACACAATTCATCGGATCTCGACAAACATGAGGGACTTGTGTGTAGTCTCCTACTGGATTGATACATTGGTTCTCAAAAACTGAGGGAAATACTTACGCTACTTTGCTGCATCACCGTTTTCTCTTCAAGGGAAAACCAACGCATGCTCAAGAGGTAGCAACCCTCTTCTTTAAATTAGGTCACTACTGGAATCAGCTACTTTGCCATCCGCCAGCTCTTTGCCGTCAGCTAGCGGACGGCAAAGAAGCTCTTTGCCATCAGCTACCCAAAAGCAGACGGCAAAGAAATGGCAGACGGCAAAGAAGCTCTTTGCCGTCCGCGGGCTCTTTGCCGTCTGCTGGCAGACGACAAAGAATCTTTGCCGTCCGCTGGCAGACGGCAAAGAGAGAGGTGGCCCCCACCCCCCGCCCGTTTGGAAAAAACTTAACGGCCCACCTCTTTGCCGTCTGCTAGCAGACGGCAAAGAGGCAAAAGGGCGGACGGCAAAGATAGGCGGACGGCAAAGAGGACACTACCTAACGGCCTGTACCCCCCCCATTACTCTCTGTTCTCTCCTCGCCGACGCGCCCCGCCA
>NC_041380.1:30059074-30070731 GCF_002162155.2 Triticum dicoccoides
ACCGACACGACACTACCCCGACATCGACACGACACCCCGACCCCCCGGCCCCGAAACAGCACCCCGACCCCGACACGGCACCCCGACACCGATAGGACACCCCGACCACCGACACCTCCCAAAAAGGTGTTCTTTGGCCTTCCAGAGGCCGATGGGGTCATATATTTGTGAATTATTAGTTAGGTCATATATTTTTCGATTTTGTTATGAAAAACATCATATATTCTTCCAAGAGGCACGTCTTTCCAAAAAGCGTTTCAAGAACCGCTATACTTCACCCCAAAACATTGAAGTAGACAGCAACAATGAATCTGACATCACCCTAGAGGAGGAACAAGAAGAGCCGGAACAAGAAGAGGTTACTGCTGCGGATGACCTGTCAATGCTTGACCGATTACGTCAAGGTGGCCTTGCACATGTTGATGCCAATGAACCCTATGAGCCCGTCATTGATTATAGTGATGATGATGATTATGCATTTATTGATGATACTGATCGAGATTATTAGTAGTGTCAGGTATTACATTTTTTTATGTTGTACTTGATGATGATACGCTTAAGTGATACACATATTATTATTCATGTCGGTCTTTTTTTATGTTGTACTAATTTCGTTTACTGTTTGTCATGGCAGGTGTTGAAATATGGTGGGCGCTGGTCGGGAGCGTGGTCTGAGGTCTTCCATTCCAGACGCACCTCTCCGCCGAGCGTTGCTGGACAGTATGGCCATACCGCCGGGCCCTTCTTCGTCGACCGCGGTGCCCAGCAGGGGACGAGGTAGGAAGAGAGGAGGTAGGGCATGTGGTCATGGGAGAGGAGGTAGGGTGACTGTTACGGCGCCTTCCTCGCCGCCACCCCAGCTGTTTCACCCGAGCACGTGACTGCTAGGGTGGACTCGTCCGAGGAGGAGGCTACACGGACTCCGGTCCACGAGCCTCCGGTCCACGAGTCTTGGGCCCACGAGCCTCGGGTCGACTGGCCTTCGGCCCACGAGAGTTCGGCCCACGTGACCCCGGAGGAGCACACGTCCGGATGGGGTACCTAGCCGGATCAGCCCGAGGAGCCGAGTGGCCATGCTGATGATGGCGGGGAGCCGACTGATCTTGAGGAGGAGGGGCGCACCGTCTACCAGCGTGGTGCTACACGGCTCCCGTCCGTGCCGGTGACCCGCGAGCAGAGGTTGTTGATTTTCCCTGATGGGGAGAGGTACGTAAGTGCATTTAATATTTTTGTACCTTGTGCATTCATGTTTTTTTCAAATAACTAATGCGTTGGCCTTGTCATGCTGCAGGGGTTGGGACCACCATCATAGTGTCCGCCGGCCCAACTCCGTCCTTGGAGTTCTTTGCCGGCAAAACTTCCCGGGGTTTGTCACGTTGCCTGGTGAGGGTCGGCTTCCAGAGCTTGGATTGAGCTGGGAGCACTACGTGGCTGCCCCGGCCCCGCCGGATGAGATTATCGACGGTGTCGTGTGCGACACGAGGGCAGACATGGTGATCAGAAAGTTCTGGGTAATTTCTCCTTTACACATTTAAAAATCTTCAACTAGCTAGTTATTAATTGTATTAATCAATATTGTCTCATTTGATTGCAGACATTCTACAGGTGTGAGGAGGGATACAAGGAGGACGCGGCACATGTTATCGAGAACGTCTGCAAGCGCCTACTCCAGAACTTACGGCACGAGGCTCGGGTGTAGGCTGTTCGAGACTACTACGCCTTGCGTGGTATCAAGAAGACCAAGCCGGCGTGCCGCGATAAGTTCCTGAGTAAGGAGCAGTACATGAAGGTAATTCTTAAGGCCTTCTCTACTTAAGTTCCTTCATTTAGTAATTCTTAGCCGTAGCGCTCAAGTTTCTATTTGCTAACTTAGGCGCCTCCGAGATGGTGTGCGGATCGGATGGATTGTTGGGAGGTGTTGGTCGATGAGTGGTGCTCAAAACAATGGCTAGCCCTCCACAACGAGGCCAAGGACAAACGTGCCCAAATGGAAGGTGTGCCACACCATCAAGGCAGCTCCAACTTATATTAGTTCGGGCACAACTGGGTATGTGGTTTGCTTCATGATTCATGCAATTCATTCATCATGCTAGCTTGAGCCCTTTAATTACTAATTTTCATTGTTTCTCTCTTTCAGGCACGCTACAATAAGGTGGATAAGGTGCCAGAGGTGTACGACCTGTATGCCATGGCCCACACTGCCTCTTTCAAGAAAGTCAAGGCTTTCTCTCAGTCTGACCTTGATGATGCAAACAACTTCACCAACATCTCCTCCCACAACAAGCTCGTGAGATATAGAGATGAGGGGAAGGCGAGGAAAGGGGAGGACTTTAACCCGAGCCAGGGTCCCATTGATCCAGAGCTGTTGACGATATCTGGTGGTGGGAGGTCCCATGGCTCCATAGCCATTGGAGATGGACTTATCCGTTGTCCTAGCACTCTCCCGGAGATCAGGCGCGCCAGTCGAGCTCCGCTCCTGAGATAAGGCCTCGTGAACGGCCAGTGCAACTCGCCATCAAGGTTAGTGATACGTACTCAGTTATCTTTCTCCATTACATTGTGTGCGCTTCCATCAATGATTACAAATGGTCATGTGAGTGGTGTTGCAGGCTACTATACAGAGTGAGAGAGATAGAACGGAGAAACTTCTGGCGGAGGCGGAGGAGAGGCAGCGGGAGTTGGAGGAGAGGACGACAAAGATGATGGAGGAGGAGAGGGCACGGAATGACATGCAGGCAAGGGCCATGTATGAGCTCCTTGTGGTAAGTTTCTTCTGCAGATTAGCCAAAACATTCATGTAGTGTTTGTCTCATTACTAACTAGTATGACTGAGTCGTCAAAACCAAATGTGCAGTCTGTGTGCGAGAAGACAGGTCAGACCGCTCCGATGATGCCAGTGATTGCTCCTGGGACCACGGTGAGTTTTATTTGAATGGACATTACTTTCTAGGCTTAACATTTGAGTGTCATCATGCTAACAAGACATTGGAAATGATCTTTGGTGCAGCGTAACTCCAGACAAGCATCGCACGATCCTTCTCCAGCTACCGACACAAGCCACCCCACTCCTACACCTCCTGGATCTTGGTAAGTTTATCTAGTGTTTTGCTTAACGCATGCATAAAGACCTAGACTTAGCTTTATTTCCTCCAATGCTTACCATAATGACCTAGACTTAGCTTCTTCTCCTCCAAAATGACTTAATAAGCTTACTGACCTCCAAAACCATCCATTTTACCTAAGTTAGCTCTAAAACGATCTGTACTTAGCTTACTTATGTCAAAAATTGCATAATTAGCTTAGTTAGCTCATAGACGATCCATTTTACCTAAGTTAGCTCTAAAATGACCCATTTTACCTAGGTTAGCTTATAAATGATCCAGTTCATCCAAGTTAGCTCAAAAATGACCCATTTTACCTAGATTAGCTCCTAAATGATCCATTTTACCTACGTTAGCTTTAAAATGACCCATTTCACCAAGGTTAACTCCAAAATGACCCATCTTACCTAGGTTATCTCATAAACGATCCATTTCAACTAACTTAGCTCATAAACGATCCATTTCACCAAGTTAGCTAAAAAACGATCCATTTCACCTAAATTAGCTCTTAAATGATCCATTTCACCTAAGTTAGCTCAAAAAGATCCATTTCAACTAAATTAGCTCATAAATGATCCATTTCACCTAAGTTAGCTCAAAAACGATCCATTTCAACTAAGTTAGCTCATAAATGATCCATTTCACCTAAGTTAGCTAAAAAACGATCCATTTCACCTTAGTTACCTCAAAAACGATCCATTTGACCTTAGTTAGCTCATAAACGACCCATTTCAACTAAGTTAGCTCATAAATGATCCATTTCACCTTAGCTAGCTCATAAACGACCCATTTCAACTTAGTTAGCTCATATATGATCCATTTCACGTAAGTTAGCTCATAAATGATATACTCTTCTTGTTCTAGTCTTCTTCTTGTTCTACTCTTCTTGTTCTAGTCTTCTTCTTGTTCTACTCTTCTTCTTGTTCTACTCTTCTTGTTCTAACTTTCTTATTTTTCATTTTGCAGATTTCATTCACTTGACGAAAGCTTGCATAGATGGAGTGCTCCTTATCCCTTTCTCTGTTTCTTTTGTATCGTTGAACTATGCATGTATCGTTGGATGAAACTGTTGTAATATATATGGTTGGATGCCTCTATGTTGAACTTGTTATGTATGATGGAACTATGCATGTGATATATATGGTTGGATGATGAAGTTATGTGTTGGATATCTTATATGTTTGCTCTGTAATGGCCTTTTGAAATATATCTATATATGTCATATATATTTGTGATGAAAATTGTTGGATTTAATAAAAAACAGATAAAAGAGCCAATATGCAGGCTCTTTGCCGTCTGCCACGTGGCATCTAGCTGTGCTTCCTGGGAGCTGACCCATTTGGTCAGTTTGCCTACAATGGCAGACGGCAAAGACTTTGCCATCAGTGGCAGACGGCAAAGAACCTGCCATGTAGTGACGTGTAGATGACATCATACGGCGGACGGCAAAGACACTAGAAAGTTTGCCGTCAGCGGCGGACGGCAAAGGCCTGCCGTTAGCCACTTAACGGACTAACAGCGCAATTATTGCCGTCCGCTCTCTTTGCCGTCCGCCACAGACGGCAAAGGGCCTTTGCCATTAGCCGCTAGGAAGCAGACGGCAAAGTAGCTGTTTACCGTAGCCTACTTTGCCGGAGCCTTTTGCCGTCCGCGGCTGACGGCAAATGCCTTTGCCGTCCGCCGTTCATGCCTTTGCCGTCCGCCGTGGCAGACGGCAAAGTAGCTGATTCCTGTAGTGGGTCTGGCAGATGCGGGATGAACTCCTACCACAAGATCGCATACGAGCAATTCAAGAGGAATTGGCGGGATTCTTTCTTGACCACGTCATCAACAAAGCCGGAGAATACCATGTGGAATTTGACATTAGATGTTAGGGATTGTAAGAGATCTTATATTGTATATATGTAGCTAGTAGCGTCGGATAGATATACGAAAACTTGTTGTTCGACAAATCTCTCGAAGAAAGAGAGGTGCACTCCTCTTTGTATATGTTTATGATGATCTTGTGTAATTAATGGTACCTTCATTTGCTTACTAGCTAGCATGTCGAGTTCTCTCTATACGTATAGTAGCTAGCGTCGACCAAGCACGGAGATAAGAGAGGTCACTTCTCTCTATTAGCTAGCTAACACAATATATGAAACCCCTAAATTAACCCTCCAAAACCCCCTACCCCCCTTAAAAAACAAAAACCCCTGCTCCTACCAGCTGCTGACGTGTGGATGCCTTTTGGTGCCAGTTGGTGTTACCAACCGGGACTAAAGGTCCTCTTGCCTGGGCGCCCCGCAGCGGCCATGTGGAGCCCCTTCTGTCCCAGTTTGTAAGTGAACCGAGACTAAAGGTTTTGGGCTTTAGTCCCGGTTCCAGAATCGGGGCTAATGGGCCTCTAGAACCGGGACAAATGGGTCGTTTTCTACTAGTGATAACAGACACAATCCAGAGCGATACACAATAGCTCTAATTCATCAATCATATGTAGGCATGTATTCCGTATATAGTTATACATGCTTGCTGTAAGAACTTGCATGAAATCTTTTGTCCTACCCTCTCATGGCAGCAGGGTCCTAATGGAAACTATTTTGGAAATATGCCTTAGAGGCAATAATATTTGTATTATTATATTTCCATATTCATAGTTAAGAGTTTATATTTTATGTTATAATTGTTATGATCCTGGAATATGTGATACAGTGGAAAACTCATATGCACGTGTGGAATGATAAACAGTAAATAAAAGGTTCCTAGTCTCGCCTCTAAGACTAGCTCAAGTGTTGTTGGTGATCACGTTTTCTGGATTTTAGGATATCGTTAAGTGTAACGATAGTCCTAAAACAACATTGAGGTTACTGACGTTAGAAGAACGATCATATTGAATTGACCCAAAACTTATCTGTTATACTTTGTGATTATATCATCTGAAATCATCTGTTATAACACAGAGTCGTAGCATGTGTTTTAGTTCCTCAGACCATGAGAGTGTCTCTGTCGCTTCCTACCAGACAGTGGGCTTAGGGGTTGCTCAAACATCATCTGTAATAAGGTGATCATAACAACAACTTTCAGGTTCACTAGAAAGTTTGATCGGATAACTCGAGAGTGGGATTTGCTCCTTCGATAATGGAGAGATATTCTTATGTCAATGCCCTCTTTGTGTGACAACATCCATCATCGTCTGGCCAGACACAGGTGACTACGTCATGAGGATGCCGAGAAAGACGAACAAAATCGGTAATGGGAGCAACGGTATAATGAGCATGGTGATGACTCAGGAGGATACCGATGCACACCTGATTTTGTAAAATATTGTGAAGTATAAGGAACATCACATGATAACCAAAGATTCACTCGTATATCATTCTTGTATCATAGGGACCGATATGGATGTCCACGGATACGCTATCGGTCATTGAACGAAGTTGTTTTTGTTCATATATATTTTAAATATTTAAAGTATAAACAAAACTACAAAATAAAACAAAAAACGAAACCAGTAAACGTAAAGAAAAACAGGATGTAGCCTCGCTCGCATGCAGGCCGGTCCCATCTGGGCTTCTCCCGACGCGGGGTTGCTGCTCGCTTAAAGCAAGAAATAGGGAGTGCTCCTTCAGCGCTTTATGCGCCCAAAATGCCAACTAGCGCCCACGCTGGAGCCAACGGGCCATGGCCCATAATTCGCTCGCCTGCTAGTAAGAAATAGGGAGTGCTCCTTCAGCGCTTTATGCGCCCAAAATGCCAACTGGCGCCCACGCTGGAGCCAACGGGCCATGGTCCATAATTCGCTCGCCTGCTAGTAGGCCGGTGCGATTCTTTCGCTCGATCTCCAGCTGGTTCGTGGCACACCCCTCCTCCATGATGGGCCAGCCCATGTTTCATTTTTTTCTTTTGTAAAATTATGCAAAAAACAACGTCCTGAGAAGGATTCGATCCTGCGACGCAGGGTTACAGCGCACGACTCGCTAGCCACCCGCGCTAGTTGAGTTATGTGATTAATTTGAGCTTCTTCCCTCTTTTATTCTTTCTATCTATCTTTCTTTTCCTTTTTTGTTTTTTTGTTTTTCTTTTCATTTCTTCCTGTTTTCTTTTTATTCATTCTTTTTCTTTTTTAGTCTTCTTTCTTCCTTTTCTTTTTCTAATTGGATATAAAAAGTTCACCGGATTTATGAACGTTTTTTCAAATTTGATGAACTTTTTTTTCAAAATTGGTGAACTTTTTCTAAAATTCAATGAACTTTTTTCTAATTCGATGACATTTTATCAAAACCGGTGAACTATTTTCAAATTCGATGAACTTTTTTTCAAATTTGGGTGAACTCTTTTTTGAAGTCGATGAACTTTTTCCAAATTCAATGAAATTTTTTTCAAGTTCGATAAACTTTTTCTCAGATTTGTGTACCTTTTTCAAAACCAACGAACTTGTTTTGAATTCATGAACTTTTAAAAATTTGCGATTTTTTTGCAAAAATATTTGACCTTTTTGTCGGATTCCAAGAACATTTTTTTAGTTCGTGATTTCTTAAAAAATTCACGTTTTTGTGAACTTATCAGTGGTCAACAACGACCGGTTAATTTGAAACTGAGTAAAACGATCGAACCAGAAAAAAACGAAGCGAAGCAACACCTTTTGTTTTTTGAACGAGCGATCACAAGGGAACGAACCAGTGCTCGCACTCTTTATCTTGGGCAGGCCCATGACTGGAGGTACGTGAGCTCTCATTCTCCTAACCGGCGCAGAAGGCGCCGGTTAGGAGCTCCCCTGGTTTGTTCCCTCAAAAGAAAAAAAACTGGCTGGTTTCGTTCAGGTCGCTCCCTCCCTAGTCGCTAGTTTTTTTGTGAGATTTCCTAGTCGCTAGTTTGACCATGACATAATATTGACCCATCATTTTTCTTAAAAAAGTAAAGAATTTTAAAAAAAGTTCATATATATTGGAAAAAGGTTGATGAGTTTAGAAAAAGTTCATCTACTTTGAAAAAAGTTCATCGCTTTTGGAAAAATTTCATCAACATTCAAAAACAGTTCACAAATTTGAAAAAAAGTTCATCGGATTCGAAAAAAGTTCATCAAAGTTGAATATTTTTGCCAAATTTGAAAAAAGTTCATCAAATTTTGGAAAAAGTTCATCAATTTGAATAAAAAGTTTACCAATCTCGAAAAAAGTTTATTGAATTTGAAAAAAGTTAATTGAATTTGAAAAATAGTTCATCGAATTTGAAAAAGGTTCATCAAATTTGGAAAAAGTTCAACGCATTTGATAAGTTCATTGATTTTAAGAAAAATTTCAAAAAAAATTAAAAAAGTTCATCAAACCCAGGAAGAAGAAAAGCAAAAAAAGGAAAACAAAAAACAAAAAAGGAAAACAGAAAAAAATAGAAGAAAAAAACGAAGTAAAAGGCGTAGAAAGATGAAAGTAGCACATTGATTTTGGGGTGGCCGGTTGATTATGCAGCTTACCTTTTTTTTGAAGTTAAAGCAAAGCTTTATAACTTAACGGTGTACGGGTAAATCACCCGCAACACAAATAGCCACTTGGGCTGGTACATCTGACACCCACTCGACAGCCGAGTTTGCAGGGTACATATGACCAAGGCTTGCTAGCTCATGAGCCGCGGAGTTAGCACTACGCCGACACCATTTTATTACAAATTTAGAAAACCACAGCTTAAGCTTACCTTTGAGCACCGGGTCCTGGGTTCGAATCAAAGCACGGGGATAATTTCTTTCAAGTTTTGAAAAAACAGAGGAAAAAAGCTAGATGGGCCAGCCCAGCAGAGAGGTGGGGGTATGCTCCCGATTGCGAGTTGTACTGTATCGGGCGCATAAGGCGCCAAATAGGATTTGTGAGAAATAGGGGTGCCCGTTGGGGGACGCAGCGAGCGTCATATCCTGAGAAGTAGGCCCATAGAACCCAGATAACAATATACCCTGAGAATTAGGCCCAGTGTTTGTGCCCCGTCGATGGCCCTGTTGTCGCTCGTGTCGCCGCCATCGCCGGTTCTTCCTCGTCGCGTCCCTGCCGCGGCCTCCACCCCGCCCTCAAGCTTTGGCCATTGACCTTCAGAATTTCTGCGATCTGTACGTACCTTTTTCCGCAGCTCCTGAGTCTCCGCGTACAGATCTGACCTGCAGCCCACGGTGGTGGTCACATCGATCTTCGGCTCTTGTGAACCATGGTTGGACCCCATGCCTCGTAATATCTTATTCGCTTCCTCAAATTGGAGAATTGTTGTCTGATCATTCATCGTTGAAAAGGCAAATCCTTAATAAGGGTTTCTTCTCTTGCCAAGCGCACTTTAGTATGCACTTTATATGACAGTTACGTAGTACATTGCTATTCCAAATTTCATCTGTTGGTGTTTTTTTTTGGGATTATTGCTGCTGGAACCCTTGAGGGTTTTCTCACAAGCTCGTTTTCTTTGATGGTGCTTGAATGGAGATACATATAGTACTACTCCCTCCGTCCCATAATGTAAGACGTTTTTTGACACTAAAAACACGTCTTACATTATGGGACGAAGCGAGTAGTTCCTAACTGATATTACCAAGAATTCATGTCCATTGGAAATAATAGTAGCTTTATTTAAGCTTCACACTTCTTCCTGTGCAAATATGAGGCCTGAATATTGATTATTCAACTTGCACGGCTGCTAAGCATGTAAGCTTTAATCAATTTATGTATCAGAACTATTGCTACAAACTGCTTACATTTAGTTTACTTGGCATGTGCCTGACTTGTGAGATCTTATGAGTTTCACCTTTAGCCTACCCCAACTTGTTTGGGACTAAAGGCTTTGTTGTTGTTGTTGTTGTTGGCATGTGCCTGACTTATGTGGTATCTTCATGTTATATATGGAGGGAAGGAGCTTCTTATTTAATTTGCAGGACATGTGTTGATTTTGATTAGAAATATGACGCTGCGGTTTGTCATCATTGTCTTCAACATCAGTGCTTGAACGATGCTTATAATGTCAAACTTCTGGACATTTCTCATCAGTTGAATCAACTGGCAGTGGCACTAGTTTGTAGGAACAAAGCCATTGTAGAGTCGAAGCAGTTATGAATGAAGTTTGCAATGGCCTTGTTGTAAAATTATGCGCAATATAAATAATACAGCACTTTCATATTGTAATACTTGT
Organism: Triticum dicoccoides; assembly: GCF_002162155.2. Lineage (NCBI taxonomy): Eukaryota > Viridiplantae > Streptophyta > Magnoliopsida > Poales > Poaceae > Triticum > Triticum dicoccoides. The sequence continues at coordinate 30,069,307 of NC_041380.1, forward strand.
AAGTCGTTTTCATGAAATATGTTTTTTTAACCTAACTGGTGAGATTGCCACATTTGACATTTACTTTTCGAGTAGATGATTTTTCATATAAAAGACTTTTTCATCCGAGTTAGTATGCAAAAGTTATGCCCATTTTTACAAATTTCAGAGAGATTTTGCAAATAAAGTCAAAATTCACATTTGCAAATTTTCCCAACAACTAGACCACATATCACATGGGAAACTTATTTTCTTTTATTTTTTTGACATTTCCATCATTTTCTTTTATTTTTTTAAACTGAAAAGGCGATCCACGTAGGGGGGGTAGAGTTTGAAAATGGGACCTTTAGTACCGATTCGTGGCACGAACCGGGACTAAAGGTCTCAACCCCATTAGTCCCGGTTCGTGCGTCAAACCGGGACTAAAGGTGTAATCTTTAGTCCCGGTTTGAGGCACGAACCGGGACTAATGGTCATCGCACCCTTTAATCCCGGTTCATGTCTTAAACCGGGACTAAAGGGCCCGAGTGAACCGGGACTAATGCCTTAGCCGCATGAACCGGGACCAATGCTCACTTTCGTCCCGGTTCGTGACTGAACCGGGACTAATGTGAATATTGCCCCGTGACCATAGCCCTATTTTCTACTAGTGCTCCCATTGCAAGAAAGATCAATCTAGTAGGCCAAACCAAATTGATAATTCAAAGAGACTTGCAAAGATAACAAATCATACATAAAAGAATTCAGAGGAGATTCAAATATTGTTCATAGATAATCTTGATCATAAACCCACACAATTCATCGGATCTCGACAAACACGAGGGACTTGTGTGTAGTCTCCTACTGGATTGATACATTGGTTCTCAAAAACTGAGGGAAATACTTACGCTACTTTGCTACATCACCCTTTTCTCTTCAAGGGAAAACCAACGCATGCTCAAGAGGTAGCAACCCTCTTCTTCAAATTAGGTCTGGCAGATGCGGGATGAACTCCTACCACAAGATCGCATACGAGCAATTCAAGAGGAATTGGCGGGATTCTTTCTTGACCACATCATCAACAAAGCCGGAGAATACCATGTGGAATTTGACATTAGATGTTAGGGATTGTAAGAGATCTTATATTGTATATATGTAGCTAGTAGCGTCGGATAGATATACGAAAACTTGTTGTTCGACAAATCTCTCGAAGAAAGAGAGGTGCACTCCTCTTTGTATATGTTTATGATGATCTTGTGTAATTAATGGTTCCTTCATTTGCTTACTAGCTAGCATGTCGAGTTCTCTCTATACGTATAGTAGCTAGCGTCGACCAAGCACGGAGATAAGAGAGGTCACTTCTCTCTATTAGCTAGCTAACACAATATATGAAACCCCTAAATTAACCCTCCAAAACCCCCTACCCCCCCTTAAAAAACAAAAACCCCTGCTCCTGCCAGCTGCTGA
>NC_041380.1:30070937-30082683 GCF_002162155.2 Triticum dicoccoides
TGATCCTGCCAGCTGCTGACGTGTGGATGCCTTTTGGTGCCGGTTGGTGTTACCAACCGGGACAAAAGGTCCTCTTGCCTGGGCGCCCCGCAGCGGCCACGTGGAGCCCCTTTTGTCCCAGTTTGTAAGTGAATCGAGACTAAAGGTTTTGGGCTTTAGTTCTGGTTCCAGAATCATGGCTAATGGGCCTTTGGAACCGGGACAAATGGGTCATTTTCTACTAGTGATAACAGACACAATCCAGAGCGATACACAATAGCTCTAATTCATCAATCATATGTTGGCATGTATTCCGTATATAGTTATACATGCTTGCTGTAAGAACTTGCATGATATCTTTTGTCCTACCCTCTCATGGCAGCAGGGTCCTAATGGAAACTATGTTGGAAATATGCCTTAGAGGCAATAATATTTGTATTATTATATTTCCATATTCATAGTTAAGAGTTTATATTTTATGTTATAATTGCTATGATCCTGGAATATGTGATACAGTGGAAAACTCATATGCACGTGTGGAATGATAAACAGTAAATAAAAGGTTCCTAGTCTCGCCTCTAAGACTAGCTCAAGTGTTGTTGGTGATCACGTTTTCTGGATTTTAGGATATCGTTAAGTGTAACGATTGTCCTAAAACAACACTGAGGTTACTGACGTTAGAAGAACGATCATATTGAATTGACCCAAAACTTATCTGTTATTCTTTGTGATTATATCATCTGAAATCATTTGTTATAACACAGAGTCTTAGCATGTGTTTTAGTTCCTCAGACCATGAGAGTGTCTCTGTCGCTTCCTACCAGACAGTGGGCTTTGGGGTTGCTCAAACATCATCTGTAACAAGGTGATCATAACAACAACTTTCAGGTTCACTAGAAAGTTTGACCGGATAACTCGAGAGTGGGATTTGCTCCTTCGACGATGGAGAGATATTCTTATGTCAGGGCCCTCTTGGTGTGACAACATCCATCATCGTCTGGCCAGATACAGGTGACTACGTCATGAGGATGCCGAGAAAGATGAACAAAATCGGTAATGGGAGCAACGGTATAATGAGCATGGTGATGACTCAGGAGGATACCGATGCACACCTGATTTTGTAAAATATTGTGAAGTATAAGGAACATCACATGATAACCAAAGGTTCACTCAAATATCATTCGTGTAATCATAGGGACCGATATGGATGTCCATGGATACGCTATCGGTCATTGAACGAAGTTGTTTTTGTTCGTATATATTTTAAATATTTAAAGTATAAACAAAACTACAAAATAAAACAAAAAAAGAAACCAGTAAACGTAAAGAAAAACAGGATGTAGCCTCGCTCGCGTGCAGGCCGGTCCCATCTGGGCTCCTCCTGACGTGGGGTTGCAGCTCGCTTAAAGCAATAAATAGGGAGTGCTCCTTCAGCGCTTTATGCGCCCAAAATGCCAACTGGCGCCCACGCTGGAGCCAACGGGCCATGGCCCATAATTCGCTCGCCTGCTAGTAAGAAATAGGGAGTGCTCCTTCAGCGCTTTATGCGCCCAAAATGGCAACTGGCGCCCACGCTGGAGCCAACGGGCCATGGCCCATAATTCGCTCGCCTGCTAGTAGGTTGGTGCGATTCTTTCGCTCGATCTCCAGCTGGTTCGTGGCACACACCTCCTCCGCGATGGGCCAGCCCATGTTTCATTTTCTTCTTTTGTTAAATTATGCAAAAAACAACGTCCTGAGAAGGATTCGATCCTGCGACGCGGGGTTACAGCGCACGACTCGCTAGCCACCCGCGCTAGTTGAGTTATGTGATTAATTTGAGCTTCTTCCCTATTTTATTCTTTCTATCTTTCTTTCTTTTACTTTTTTGTTTTTTGTTTTTCTTTTCATTTCTTCCTTTTTTCTCTTTATTCATTCTTTTTCTTTTTTAGTCTTCTTTCTTCCTTTTCTTTTTCTAATTCGATATAAAAAGTTCACCGGATTTATGAACATTTTTTCAAATTTGATGAACTTTTTTTTTCAAAATTGGTGAAGTTTTTCTCAAATTCAATGAACTTTTTTCTAATTCGATGACATTTTATCAAAACCGGTGAACTATTTTCAAATTCGATGAACTTTTTTTCAAATTTGGGTGAACTCTTTTTTGAAGTCGATGAACTTTTTCCAAATTCAAAGAACTTTTTTTCAAGTTCGATAAACTTTTTCTCAGATTTGTGAACCTTTTTCAAAACCAATGAACTTGTTTTGAAAGTCGGTGAACTTTTTGTCCAAATTAGATGAATTGTATTATTAGAAATTGGTGAGCTCTTTTAATTTAGATGAATTTTTTTAAAATTCATGAACTTTTAAAAATTTGTGATTTTTTTTGCAAATATATTTGACCTTTTTGTCGGATTCCATGAACCATTTTCTTAGATCGTGATTTTTTAAAAAATTCACGTTTTTTGTGAACCTTTTCTGAAAAGTCAACGGTCAATGTTGAACTTATCAGCGGTCAACAACGACCGGTTAATTCGAAACTGAGTAAAACGATCGAACTAGAAAAAAACGAAGCGAAGCAACACCTTTTATTTTTTGAACGAGCGATCACAAGGGAACGAACCAGTGCTCGCACTCTTTATCTTGGGCAGGCCCATGACTGGAGGTACGTGAGTGCTCATTCTCCTAACCGGCGCAGAAGGCGCCGGTTAGGAGCTCCCCTGGTTTGTTCCCTCAAAAGAAAAAAAAACTGGCTGGTTTCGTTTAGGTCGCTCCCTCCCTAGTCGCTAGTTTTTTTTGTGAGATTTCATAGTCGCTAGTTTGACCATGACATGATATTGACCCATAAATTTTCTTAAAAAAGTCAAGAATTTTAAAAAAAGTTCATAGATATTGGAAAAAGGTTGATGAGTTTAGAAAAAAGTTCATCTACTTTGAAAAAAGTTCATCGCTTCTGGAAAAAATTCATCAACATTCAAAAACAGTTCACAAATTTGAAAAAAAGTTCATCTGATTCGAAAAAAGTTCATCGAAGTTGAATTTTCTTGCCAAATTTGAAAAAAGTTCATCAAATTTTGTAAAAAGTTCATCGATTTGAATAAAAAGTTTACCAATCTCGAAAAAAGTTTATTGAATTTGAAAAAAGTTAATTGAATTTGAAAAATAGTTCATCGAATTTGAAAAAGGTTCATCAAATTTGAAAAAAGTTCAACGCATTTGATAAGTTCATTGATGTTAAGAAAAATTTCAAAAAAAGTTCATCAAACCCAGGAAGAAGAAAAGCAAAAAAGAAAAAGAAAAAACAAAAAAGGAAAACAGAAAAATAAAAAAAACAGAAGAAAAAAATGAAGTAAAAGGCATAGAAAGATGAAAGTAGCACATTGATTTTGGGGTGGCCGGTTGGTTATGCAGCTTACCTTTTTTTTGAAGTTAAAGCAAAGCTTTATAACTTAACGGTGTACGGGTAAATTACCCGCAACACAAAGAGCCACTTGGGCTGGTACATCGGACACCCACTCGACAGCCGAGTTTGCAGGGTACATATGACCAAGGCTTGCTAGCTCATGAGCCGCGGAGTTAGCACTACACCGACACCATTTTATTACAAATTTAGAAAACCACAGCTTAAGCTTACCTTTGAGCACGGGGTCCTCGGTTCGAATCAAAGCACCGACATAATTTATTTCGAGTTTTGAAAAACAGAGGAAAAAAGCTAGATGGGCCAGCCCAGCAGAGAGGTGGGGGTATGCTCCCGATTGTGAGTTGTACTATATCGGGCGCATAAGGCGCCAAATAGGATTTGCGAGAAATAGGGGTGCCCGTTGGGGGACGCAGCGAGCATCATATCCTGAGAAGTAGGCCCATAGAACCCAGATAACAATATACCCTGAGAATTAGGCCCAGTGTTTGTGCCCCGTCGATGGCCATGTTGTCGCTCGTGTCGCCGCCATCGCCGGTTCTTCCTCGTCGCGTCCCTGCCGCGGCCTCCACCCCGCCCTCAAGCTTTGGCCATTGACCTTCAGAATTTCTGCATCTATACGTACCTTTTGCTGCAGCTCCTGAGTCTCCGCGTACAGATCTGACCTGCAGCCCACGGTGGTGGTCACATCGATCTTCGGCTCTTGTGAACCACGGTTGGACCTCATGCCTCGTAATATCTTCTTCGCTTCCTCAAATTGGAGAATTGTCGTCTGATCATTCATCGTTGAAAAGGCAAATCCTTAATAAGGGTTTCTTCTCTTGCCAAGCACACTTTAGTATGCACTTTTATATGACAGTTACGTAGTACATTGCTATTCCAAATTTCATCTGTTGGTGTTTTTTTTGGGATTATTGCTGCTGGAACCCTTGAGGGTTTTCTCACAAGCTCGTTTTCTTTGATGGTGCTTGAATGGAAATACATACAGTACTACTCCCTCCGTCCCATAATGTAAGACGCTTTTTGACACTAAAAAAACGTCTTACATTATGGGACGAAGCGAGTAGTTCGTAACTGATATTACCAAGAATTTGTGTCCATTGGAAATAATAGTAGCTTTATTTAAGCTTCACACTTCTTCCTATGCAAATATGAGGCCTGAATATTGATTATTCAACTTGCACGGCTGCTAAGCATGTAAGCTTTAATCAATTTATGTATCAGAACTATTGCTACGAACTGCTTACATTTAGTTTACTTGGCATGTGCCTGACTTGTGAGATCTTATGAGTTTCACCTTTAGCCTACCCCAACTTGTTTGGGACTAAAGGCTTTGTTGTTGTTGTTGTTGTTGGCATGTGCCTGACTTATGTGGTATCTTCATGTTATATATGGAGGGAAGGAGCTTCTTATTTAATTTGCAGGACATGTGTTGATTTTGATTAGAAATATGACGTTGCGGTTTGTCATCATTGTCTTCAACATCAGTGCTTGAACGATGCTTATAATGTCAAACTTCTGGACATTTCTCATCAGTTGAATCAACTGGCAGTGGCACTAGTTTGTACGAACAAAGCCATTGCAGAGTCGAAGCAGTTATGAATGAAGTTTGCAATGGCCTTGCTGCAAAATTGTGCACAATATAACTAATACATCACTTTCATATTGTAATACTTGTAAGTCGTTTTCATGAAATATGTTTTTTAACCTAACTGGTGAGATTGTCACATTTGACATTTACTTTTCGAGTAGATGATTTTTCATATAAAAAACTTTTTCATCCGAGTTAGTATGCAAAAGTTATGCCCATTTTTACAAATTTCAGAGAGATTTTGCAAATAAAGTCAAAATTCACATTTGCAATTTTCCCAACAATTAGACCACATATCACATGGGGAACTTATTTTCTTTTATTTTTTTGACATTTCCATCATTTTCTTTTATTTTTTTAAAAACTGAAAAGGCGATCCACAAGGGGGGTAGAGTTTGAAAATGGGACCTTTAGTACCGGTTCGTGGCACGAACCGGGACTAAAGGTCTCAACCCCATTAGTCCCGGTTCGTGCGTCAAACCGGGACTAAAGGTGTAATCTTTAGTCCCGGTTTGAGGCACGAACCGGGACTAATGGTCATCACACCCTTTAGTCCCGGTTCATGTCTTAAACCGGGACTAAAGGGCCAGAGTGAACCGGGACTAATGCCTTAGCCGCATGAACCGTGACCAATGCTCACATTAGTCCCGGTTCGTGACTGAACCAGGACTAATGTGAATATTGCCCCGTAACCATAGCCCTGTTTTCTACTAGTGCTCCCATTGCAAGAAAGATCAATCTAGTAGGCTAAACCAAATTGATAATTCGAAGAGACTTGCAAAGATAACAAATCATACATAAAAGAATTCAGAGGAGATTCAAATATTGTTCATAGATAATCTTGATCATAAACCCACACAATTCATCGGATCTCGACAAACACGACGGACTTGTGTGTAGTCTCCTACTGGATTGATACATTGGTTCTCAAAAACTAAGGGAAATATTTACGCTACTTTGCTGCATCACCCTTTTCTCTTCAAGGGAAAACCAACGCATGCTCAAGAGGTAGCAACCCTCTTCTTCAAATTAGGTCTGGCAGATGCGGGATGAACTCCTACCACAAGATCGCATACGAGCAATTCAAGAGGAATTGGCGGGATTCTTTCTTGACCACGTCATCAACAAAGCCGGAGAATACCATGTGGAATTTGACATTAGATGTTAGGGATTGTAGGAGATCTTATATTGTATATATGTAGCTAGTAGCGTCGGATAGATATACGAAAACTTGTTGTTCGACAAATCTCTCGAAGAAAGAGAGGTGCACTCCTCTTTGTATATGTTTATGATGATCTTGTGTAATTAATGGTTCCTTCATTTGCTTACTAGCTAGCATGTCGAGTTCTCTCTATACGTATAGTAGCTAGCGTCGACCAAGCACGGAGATAAGAGAGGTCACTTCTCTCTATTAGCGAGCTAACACAATATATGAAACCCCTAAATTAACCCTCCAAAACCCCCTACCCCCCTTAAAAAACAAAAACCCCTGCTCCTGCCAGCTGCTGACGTGTGGATGCCTTTTGGTGCCGGTTGGTGTTACCAACCGGGACTAAAGGTCCTCTTGCCTGGGCGCCCCGCAGCGGCCACGTGGAGCCCCTTCTGTCCCAGTTTGTAAGTGAACCAAGACTAAAGGTTTTGGGCTTTAGTCCCGGTTCCAGAATCGGGGCTAATGGGCCTATGGAACCGGGACAAATGGGTCGTTTTCTACTAGTGATAACAGACACAATCCAGAGCGATACACAATAGCTCTAATTCATCAATCATATGTAGGCATGTATTCCGCATATAGTTATACATGCTTGCTGTAAGAACTTGCATGATATCTTTTGTCCTACCCTCTCATGGCAGCAGGGTCCTAATGGAAACTATGTTGGAAATATGCCTTAGAGGCAATAATATTTGTATTATTTCCATATTCATAGTTAAGAGTTTATATTTTATGTTATAATTGCTATGATCCTGGAATATGTGATACAGTGGAAAACTCATATGCAAGTGTGGAATGATAAACAGTAAATAAAAGGTTCCTAGTCTCGCCTCTAAGACTAGCTCAAGTGTCGTTGGTGATCACGTTTTCTGGATTTTAGGATATCGTTAAGTGTAACGATAGTCCTAAAACAACATTGAGGTTACTGACGTTAGAAGAACGATCATTTTGAATTGACCCAAAACTTATCTGTTATACTTTGTGATTATATCATCTGAAATCATCTGTTATAACACAGAGTCTTAGCATGTGTTTTAGTTCCTCAGACCATGAGAGTGTCTCTGTCGCTTCCTACCAGACAGTGGGCTTTGGGGTTGCTCAAACATCATCTGTAACAAGGTGATCATAACAACAACTTTCAGGTTCACTAGAAAGTTTGACCGGATAACTCGAGAGTGGGATTCGCTCCTTCGACGATGGAGAGATATTCTTATGTCAGGGCCCTCTTGGTGTGACAACATCCATCATCGTCTGGCCAGAAACAGGTGACTACGTCATGAGGATACCGAGAAAGACGAACAAAATCGGTAATGGGAGCAACGGTATAATGAGCATGGTGATGACTCAGGAGGATACCGATGCACACCTGATTTTGTAAAATATTGTGAAGTATAAGGAACATCACATGATAACCAAAGGTTCACTCGAATATCATTCATGTAATCATAGGGACCGATATGGATGTCCACGGATATGCTATCGGTCATTGAATGAAGTTGTTTTTTTTCATATATATTTTAAATATTTAAAGTATAAACAAAACTACAAAATAAAACAAAAAACAAAACCAGTAAACGTAAAGAAAAACAGGATGTAGCCTCGCTCGCGTGCAGGCCGGTCCCATCTGGGCTCCTCCCGACGCGGGGCTGCTGCTCGCTTAAAGCAAGAAATAGGGAGTGCTCCTTCAGCGCTTTATGTGCCCAAAATGCCAACTAGCGCCCACGCTGGAGCCAACGGGCCATGGCCCATAATTCGCTCGCGTACTAGTAAGAAATAGGGAGTGCTCCTTCAGCGCTTTATGCGCCCAAAATGCCAACTGGCGCCCACGCTGGAGTCAACGGGCCATGGCCCATAATTCGCTCGCCTGCTAGTAGGCCGGTGCGATTCTTTCGCTCGAACTCCAGCTGGTTCGTGGCACACCCCTCCTCCGCGATGGGCCAGCCCATGTTTCATTTTTTTTCTTTTGTAAAATTATGCAAAAAACAACGTCCTGAGAAGGATTCGATCCTGCGACGCAGGGTTACAGCGCACGACTCGCTAGCCACCCGCGCTAGTTGAGTTATGTGATTAATTTGAGCTTCTTCCCTCTTTTATTCTTTCTATCTTTCTTTCTTTTCCTTTTTTGTTTTTTCGTTTTTCTTTTCATTTCTTCCTTTTTTCTTTTTCTAATTCGATATAAAAAGTTCACCGGATTTATGAACATTTTTTCAAATTTGATGAACTTTTTTTTCAAAATTGGTGAACTTTTTCTCAAATTCAATGAACTTTTTTCTAATTCCATGACATTTTATCAAAACCGGTGAACTATTTTCAAATTCGATGAACTTTTTTTCAAATTTGGGTGAACTCTTTTTTGAAGTCGATGAACTTTTTCCAAATTCAATGAACTTTTTTTCAAGTTCGATAAACTTTTTCTCAGATTTGTGAACCATTTTCAAAACCAATGAACTTGTTTTGAAAGTCGGTGAACTTTTTGTCCAAATTAGATGAATTGTTTTATTAAAAATTGGTGAACTCTTTTAATTTAGATGAACTTTTTTTAAAATTCATGAACTTTTAAAAATTTGCGATTTTTTTTTGCAAAAATATTTGACCTTTTTGTTGGATTCCAAGAACCTTTTTTTAGTTCGTGATTTTTTAAAAAATTCACATTTTTTGTGAACCTTTTCTGAAAAGTCAACGGTCAATGTTGAACTTATCAGCGGTCAACAACGACCGGTTAATTCGAAACTGAGTAAAACAATCGAACAAGAAAAAAAACGAAGCGAAGCAACACCTTTTGTTTTTTGAACGAGCGATCACAAGGGAACGAACCAGTGCTCGCACTCTTTTTCTTGGGCAGGCCCATGACTGGAGGTACGTGAGCGCTCATTCTCCTAACCGGCGTAGAAGGCACCGGTTAGGAGCTCCCCTGGTTTGTTCCCTCAAAAGAAAAAGAAAACTGGCTGGTTTCGTTCAGGTCGCTCCCTCCCTAGTCGCCAGTTTTTTTTGTGAGATTTCCTAGTCGCTAGTTTGACCATGACATGATATTGACCCATCAATTTTCTTAAAAAAGTCAAGAATTTTAAAAAAGTTCATAGATATTAGAAAAAGGTTGATGAGTTTAGAAAAAGTTCATCTACTTTGAAAAATGTTCATCGCTTCTAGAAAAATTTCATCAGCATTCAAAAACAGTTCACAAATTTGAAAAAAAGTTCATCGGATTCGAAAAAAGTTCATCGAAGTTGAATTTTTTTGCCAAATTTGAAAAAAGTTCATCACATTTTGGAAAAAGTTCATCGATTTGAATAAAAAGTTTACCAATCTCGAAAAAAGTTTATTGAATTTTTAAAATGTTAATCGAATTTGAAAAATAGTTCAGCGAATTTGAAAAAGGTTCATCAAATTTGAAAAAAGTTCAACGCATTTGATAAGTTCATTGATGTTAAGAAAAATTTCAAATTTTTTTTAAAAAGTTCATCAAACCCAGGAAGAAGAAAAGCAAAAAAGAAAAACAAAAAACAAAAAATGAAAAATAAAAAAATAAAAAACAGAAGAAAAAACGAAGTAAAAGGCGTAGAAAGATGAAAGTAGCACATTGATTTTGGGGTGGCCGGTTGGTTATGCAGCTTACCTTTTTTTGAAGTTAAAGCAAAGCTTTATAACTTAACGGTGTACGGGTAAATCACCCGCAATACAAACAGCCACTTGGGCTGGTACATCGGACACTCACTCGACAACCGAGTTTGTAGGGTACATATGACCAAGGCTTGCTAGCTCATGAGCCGCGGAGTTAGCACTACGCTGACACCATTTTATTACAAATTTAGAAAACCATAGCTTAAGCTTACCTTTGAGCACGGGGTCCTGGGTTCGAATCAAAGCACGGGCATAATTTATTTCGAGTTTTGAAAAACAGAGGAAAAAAGCTAGATGGGCCAGCCCAGCAGAGAGGTGGGGGTATCCTCCCGATTGCGAGTTGTACTGTATCGGGCGCATAAGGCGCCAAATAGGATTCGCGAGAAATAAGGGTTCCTGTTGGGGGACGCAGAGAGCGTCATATCCTGAGAAGTAGGCCCATAGAACCCAGATAACAATATACCTTGAGAATTAGGCCCAGTGTTTGTGCCCCGTCGATGGCCCTGTTGTCGCTCGTGTCGCCGCCATCGCCGGTTCTTCCTCGTCGCGTCCCTGCCGCGGCCTCCACCCCGCCCTCAAGCTTTGGCCATTGACCTTCAGAATTTTTGCGATCTGTACATACCTTTTGCCGCAGCTCCTGAGTCTCCGCGTACAGATTTGACCTACAACCCACGGTGGTGGTCACATCGATCATCGGCTCTTGTGAACCACGGTTGGACCTCATGCCTCGTAATATCTTCTTCGCTTCCTCAAATTGGAGAATTGACGTCTGATCATTCATCGTTGAAAAGGAAAATCCTTAATAAGGGTTTCTTCTCTTGCCAAGTGCACTTTAGTATGCACTTTTATATGACAGTTACGTAGTACATTGCTATTCCGAATTTCATCTGTTGGTATTTTTTTTGGGATTATTGCTGCTGGAACCCTTGAGGGTTTTCTCACAAGCTCGTTTTCTTTGATGGTGCTTGAATGGAGATACATACAGTACTACTCCCTCCGTCCCATAATGTAATACGTTTTTTGACACTAAAAAAAGGTCTTACATTATGGGACGAAGCGAGTAGTTCCTAACTGATATTACCAAGAATTCGTGTCCATTGGAAATAATAGTAGCTTTATTTAAGCTTCACACTTCTTCCTATGCAAATATGAGGCCTGGATATTGATTATTCAAGTTGCACGGCTGCTAAGCATGTAAGCTTTAATCAATTTATGTATCAGAACTATTGCTACGAACTGCTTACATTTAGTTTACTTGGCATGTGCCTGACTTGTGAGATCTTATGAGTTTCACCTTTAGCCTACTCCAACTTGTTTGGGACTAAAGGCTTTGTTGTTGTTGTTGTTGTTGGCATGTGCCTGACTTATGTGGTATCTTGATGTTATATATGGAGGGAAGGAGCTTCTTATTTAATTTGCAGGACATGTGTTGATTTTGATTAGAAATATGACGTTGCGGTTTGTCATCATTGTCTTCAACATCAGTGCTTGAACGATGCTTATAATGTCAAACTTCTGGACATTTCTCATCAGTTGAATCAACTGGCAGTGGCACTAGTTTGTAGGAACAAAGCCATTGCAGAGTCGAAGCAGTTATGAATGAAGTTTGCAATGGCCTTGCTATAAAATTGTGCACAATATAAATAATACAGCACTTTCATATTGTAATACTTGTAAGTTGTTTTCATGAAATATGTTTTTTTAACCTAACTGGTGAGATTGCCACATTTGACATTTACTTTTCAAGTAGATGATTTTTCATATAAAAAACTTTTCATCCGAGTTAGTATGCAAAAGTTATGCCCATTTTTACAAATTTCAGAGAGATTTTGCAAATAAAGTCAAAATTCACATTTACAAATTTTCCCAACAACTAGACCACATATCACATGGGAAACTTATTTTCTTTTTTTTGACATTTCCATCATTTTCTTTTATTTTTTAAAACTGA
>NC_041380.1:30083133-30098897 GCF_002162155.2 Triticum dicoccoides
TGAAAATGGGACCTTTAGTACCGGTTCGTGGCACGAACCGGGACTAAAGGTCTCAACCCCATTAGTCCCGGTTCGTGCCTCAAACCGGGACTAAAGGTGTAATCTTTAGTCCCGATTTGAGGCACGAACCGGGACAAATAGTCATCGCACCCTTTAGTCCCGTTTCATGTCTTAAACCGGGACTAATGCCTTAGCCGCATGAACCGGGACCAATGCTCACATTAGTCCCGGTTCATGACTGAACCGGGACTAATGTGAATATTGCCCCGTGACCATAGCCCTGTTTTCTACTAGTGCTCCCATTGCAAGAAAGATCAATCTAGTAGGCCAAACCAAATTGATAATTCGAAGAGACTTGCAAAGATAACAAATCATACATAAAAGAATTCAGAGGAGATTCAAATATTGTTCATAGATAATCTTGATCATAAACCCACACAATTCATCGGATCTCGACAAACACGAGTGACTTGTGTGTAGTCTCCTACTGGATTGATACATTGGTTCTCAAAAATTAAGGGAAATACTTACGCTACTTTGCTGCATCACCCTTTTCTCTTCAAGGGAAAACCAACGCATGCTCAAGAGGTAGCAACCCTCTTCTTCAAATTAGGTCTGGCAGATGCGGGATGAACTCCTACCACAAGATCGCATACGAGCAATTCAAGAGGAATTGGCGGGATTCTTTCTTGACCACGTCATCAACAAAGCCGGAGAATACCATGTGGAATTTGACATTAGATGTTAGGGATTGTAAGAGATCTTATATTGTATATATGTAGCTAGTAGCGTCGGATAGATATACGAAAACTTGTTGTTCGACAAATCTCTCGAAGAAAGAGAGGTGCACTCCTCTTTGTATATGTTTATGATGATCTTGTGTAATTAATGGTTCCTTCATTTGCTTACTAGCTAGCATGTCGAGTTCTCTCTATACGTATAGTAGCTAGCGTCGACCAAGCACGGAGATAAGAGAGGTCACTTCTCTCTATAGTAGCTAGCGTCTTAAACCGGGACTAAAGGGCCCGAGTGAACTGGGACTAATGCCTTAGCCGCATGAACCGGGACCAATGCTCACATTAGTCCCGGTTCGTGACTGAACCGGGACTAATGTGAATATTGCCCCGTGACCATAGCCCTGTTTTCTACTAGTTCTCCCATTGCAAGAAAGATCAATCTAGTAGGCCAAACCAAATTGATAATTCGAAGAGACTTGCAAAGATAACAAATCATACATAAAAGAATTCAGAGGAGATTCAAATATTGTTCATAGATAATCTTGATCATAAACCAACACAATTCATCGGATCTCGACAAAAACGAGTGACTTGTGTGTAGTCTCCTACTGGACTGATACATTGGTTCTCAAACACTAAGGGAAATACTTATGCTACTTTGCTGCATCACCCTTTTCTCTTCAAGGGAAAACCAACACATGCTCAAGAGGTAGCAACCCTCTTCTTCAAATTAGGTCTGGCAGATGCGGGATGAACTCCTACCACAAGATCGCATACGAGCAATTCAAGAGGAATTGGCGGGATTTTTTCTTGACCACGTCATCAACAAAGCCGGAGAATACCATGTGGAATTTGAAATTAGATGTTAGGGATTGTAAGAGATCTTATATTATATATATGTATCTAGTAGCGTCGGATAGATATACGAAAACTTGTTGTTCGACAAATCTCTCGAAGAAAGAGAGGTGCACTCCTCTTTGTATATGTTTATGATGATCTTGTGTAATTAATGGTTCCTTCATTTGCTTACTAGCTAGCATGTCGAGTTCTCTCTATACGTATAGTAGCTTGCGTCGACCAAGCACGGAGATAAGTGATTAATTTGAGCTTCTTCCCTCTTTTATTCTTTCTATCTTTCTTTCTTTTCCTTTTTTGTTTTTTCGTTTTTCTTTTCATTTCTTCCTTTTTTCTTTTCATTCATTCTTTTTCTTTTTTAGTCTTCTTTCTTCCTTTTCTTTTTCTAATTTGATATAAAAAGTTCACCGGTTTTATGAACATTTTTTCAAATTTGATGAACTTTTTTTTCAAAATCGGTGAACTTTTTCTCAAATTCAATGAACTTTTTTCTAATTCGATGACATTTTATCAAAACCGGTGAACTACTTTCAAATTCGATGAACTTTTTTTCAAATTTGGGTGAACTCTTTTTTGAAGTCGATGAACTTTTTCCAAATTCAATAAACATTTTTTCAAGTTCGATAAACTTTTTCTCAGATTTGTGAACCTTTTTCAAAACCAATGAACTTGTTTTGAAAGTCGGTGAACTTTTTGTCCAAATTATATGAATTGTTTTATTAAAAATTGGTGAACTCTTTTAATTTAGATGAACTTTTTTTAAAATTCCTGAACTTTTAAAAATTTGCGATTTTTTTGCAAAAATATTTGACCTTTTTGTCGGATTCCAAGAACCTTTTTTTGTTTGTGATTTTTTAAAAAAATCACGTTTTTTGTGAACCTTTTCTGAAAAGTCAACGGTCAATGTTGAACTTATCAGCGGTCAACAACGACCGGTTAATTCGAAACTAAGTAAAACGATCGAACCAGAAAAAAACAAAGCGAAGTAACACCTTTTGTTTTTTGAATGAGCGATCACAAGGGAACGAACCAGTGCTCGCACTCTTTATCTTGGGCAAGCCCATGACTGGAGGTACGTGAGCGCTCATTCTCCTAACCGGTGCAAAAGCCGCCGGTTAGGAGCTCCCCTGGTTTGTTCCCTCAAAAGAAAAAAAACTGGCTGGTTTCGTTCAGGTCGCTCCCTCCCTAGTCGCTAGTTTTTTTTGTGAGATTTCCTAGTCGCTAGTTTGACCATGACATGATATTGACCCATCAATTTTCTTAAAAAAGTCAAGCACTTTAAAAATAGTTCATAGATATTGGAAAAAGGTTGATGAGTTTAGAAAAAGTTCATCTACTTTGAAAAAAGTTCATCGCTTCTGGAAAAATTTCATCAACATTCAAAAACAGTTCACAAATTTGAAAAAAAGTTCATCGGATTCGAAAAAAGTTAATGGAAGTTGAATTTTTTTGCCAAATTTGAAAAAAGTTCATCAAATTTTGGAAAAAGTTCATCGATTTGAATAAAAAGTTTACCAATCTTGAAAAAAGTTTTTTGAATTTGAAAAAAGTTAATCGAATTTGAAAAATAGTTCATCGAATTTGAAAAAGGTTCATCAAATTTGAAAAAAGTTCAACGCATTTGATAAGTTCATTGATGTTAAGAAAAATTTCAAAAAAATTTCAAGAAGTTCATCAAACCCAGGAAGAAGAAAAGCAAAAAAAAAGAAAAAAGAAAAAAGGAAAACCGAAAAATAAAAAAAACAAAAGAAAAAAAATGAAGTAAAAGGCGTAGAAAGATGAAAGTAGCACATTGATTTTGGGGTGGCCGTTTGGTTATGCGGCTTACCTTTTTTTTTGAAGTTAAAGCAAAGCTTTATAACTTAACGGTGTACGGGTAAATCACCCGCAACACAAACAGCCACTTGGGCTGGTACATCGGACACCCACTCGACAGCCGAGTTTGCAGGGTACACATGACCAAGGCTTGCTAGCTCATGAGCCGCGGAGTTAGCACTACGCCGACACCATTTTATTACAAATTTAGAAAACCACAGCTTAAGCTTACCTTTGATTACGGGTCCTGGGTTCGAATCAAAGCACGGGCATAATTTATTTCGAGTTTTGAAAAACAGAGGAAAAAAGCTAGATAGGCCAGCCCAGCAGAGAGGTGGGGGTATGCTCCCGATTGCGAGTTGTACTGTATCGTTGAAAAGGCAAATCCTTAATAAGGGTTTCTTCTCTTGCCAAGCGCACTTTAGTATGCACTTTTATATGACAGTTACGTAGTATATTGCTATTCCGAATTTCATCTGTTGGTGTTTTTTTGGGATTATTGCTGCTGGAACCCTTGAGGGTTTTCTCACAAGCTCGTTTTCCTTGATGGTGCTTGAATGGAGATACATACAGTACTACTCCCTCCGTCCCATAATGTAAGACGTTTTTTGACAATAAAAAAGGTCTTACATTATGGGACGAAGCGAGTAGTTCCTAACTGATATTACCAAGAATTCGTGTCCATTGGAAATAATAGTAGCTTTATTTAAGCTTCACACTTCTTCCTATGCAAATATGAGGCCTGAATATTGATTATTCAAGTTGCACGGCTGCTAAGCATGTAAGCTTTAATCAATTTATGTATCAGAACTATTGCTACGAACTGCTTACATTTAGTTTACTTGGCATGTGCCTGACTTGTGAGATCTTATGAGTTTCACCTTTAGCCTACCCCAACTTGTTTGGGACTAAAGGCTTTGTTGTTGTTGTTGTTGTTGTTGTTGGCATGTGCCTGACTTATGTGGTATCTTCATGTTATATATGGAGGGAAGGAGCTTCTTATTTAATTTGCAGGACATGTGTTGATTTTGATTAGAAATATGAAGCTGCGGTTTGTCATCATTGTCTTCAACATCAGTGCTTGAACGATGCTTATAATGTCAAACTTCTGGACATTTCCCATCAGTTGAATCAACTGGCAGTGGCACTAGTTTGTAGGAACAAAGCCATCGCAGAGTCGAAGCAGTTATGAATGAAGTTTGCAATGGCCTTGCTATAAAATTGTGCACAATATAAATAATACAACACTTTCATATTGTAATACTTGTAAGTCGTTTTCATGAAATATGTTTTTTAACCTAACTAATGAGATTCCCACATTTGACATTTACTTTTCGAGTAGATGATTTTTCATATAAAAAACTTTTCATCTGAGTTAGTATGCAAAAGTTATGCCCATTTTTACAAATTTCAGAGAGATTTTGCAAATAAAGTCAAAATTCACATTTGCAAATTTTTCCAACAACTAGACCACATATCACATGGGAAACTTATTTTCTTTTATTTTTTTGACATTTCCATCATTTTATTTTATTTTTTTAAAACTGAAAAGGCGATCCACAGGGGGGGTAGAGTCTGAAAATGGGACCTTTAGTACCGGTTCGTGGCACGAACCGGGACTAAAGGTCTCAACCCCATTAGTCCCGGTTCGTGCGTCAAACCGGGACTAAAGGTGTAATCTTTAGTCCCGGTTTGAGGCACGAACCGGGACTAATGGTCATCGCACCCTTTACTCCCGGTTCATGTCTTAAACCGGGACTAAAGGGCCCGAGTGAACTGGGACTAATGCCTTAGCCGCATGAACCGGGACCAATGCTCACATTAGTCCCGGTTCGTGACTGAACCGGGACTAATGTGAATATTGCCCCGTGACCATAGCCCTGTTTTCTACTAGTGCTCCCATTGCAAGAAAGATCAATCTAGTAGGCCAAACCAAATTGATAATTCGAAGAGACTTACAAAGATAACAAATCATACATAAAAGAATTCAGAGGAGATTCAAATATTGTTCATAGATAATCTTGATCATAAACCCACACAATTCATCGGATCTCGACAAAAACGAGTGACTTGTGTGTAGTCTCCTACTGGATTGATACATTGGTTCTCAAAAACTAAGGGAAATACTTATGCTACTTTGCTGCATCACCCTTTTCTCTTCAAGGGAAAACCAACACATGCTCAAGAGGTAGCAACCCTCTTCTTCAAATTAGGTCTGGCAGATGCGGGATGAACTCCTACCACAAGATCGCATACGAGCAATTCAAGAGGAATTGGCGGGATTCTTTCTTGACCACGTCATCAACAAAGCCGGAGAATACCATGTGGAATTTGAAATTAGATGTTAGGGATTGTAAGAGATCTTATATTGTATATATGTAGCTAGTAGCGTCGGATAGATATACGAAAACTTGTTGTTCAACAAATCTCTCGAAGAAAGAGAGGTGCACTCCTCTTTGTATATGTTTATGATGATCTTGTGTAATTAATGGTTCCTTCATTTGCTTACTAGCTAGCATGTCGAGTTCTCTCTATACGTATAGTAGCTAGCGTCGACCAAGCACGGAGATAAGAGAGGTCACTTCTCTCTATTAGCTAGCTAACACAATATATGAAACCCCTAAATTAACCCTCCAAAACCCCGTACCTCCCCTTAAAAAACAAAAACCCCTGCTCCTGTCAGCTGCTGACGTGTGGATGCCTTTTGGTGCCGGTTGGTGTTACCAACCGGGACTAAAGGTCCTCTTGCCTGGGCGCCCCGCAGCAGCCACGTGGAGCCCCTTTTGTCCCAGTTTGTAAGTGAACCGAGACTAAAGGTTTTGGGCTTTAGTCCCGGTTCCAGAATCGGGGCTAATGGGCCTCTGGAACCGGAACAAATGGGTCGTTTTCTACTAGTGATAACAGACACAATCCAGAGCGATACACAATAGCTCTAATTCATCAATCATATGTAGGCATGTATTCCGCATATAGTTATACATGCTTGTTGTAAGAACTTGCATGATATCTTTTGTCCTCTCATGGCAGCAGGGTCCTAATGGAAACTATGTTGGAAACATGCCTTAGAGGCAATAATATTTGTATTATTATATTTCCATATTCATAGTTAATAGTTTATATTTTATGTTATAATTGCTATGATCCTGAAATATGTGATACAGTGGAAAACTCATATGCATGTGTGGAATGATAAACAGTAAATAAAAGGTTCCTAGTCTCGCCTCTAAGACTAGCTCAAGTGTTGTTGGTGATCACATTTTCTGGAATTTAGGATATCGTTAAGTGTAATGATAGTCCTAAAACAACATTGAGGTTACTGACGTTAGAAGAACGATCATATTGAATTAACCCAAAACTTATCTGTTATACTTTGTGATTATATCATCTGAAATCATCTGTTATAACACAGAGTCTTAGCATGTGTTTTAGTTCTTCAGACCATGAGAGTGTCTCTGTCGCTTCCTACCAGACAGTGGGCCATGGCCCATAATTCGCTCGCCTGCTAGTAGGCCGGTGCGATTCTTTCGCTCGATCTCCAGCTGGTTCGTGGCACACCCCTCCTCCGCGATGGGCCAACCCATGTTTCATTTTTTTTGTAAAATTATGCAAAAAACAACGTCCTGAGAAGGATTCGATCCTGGGACGCGGGGTTACAGCGCACGACTCGCTAGCCACTCGTGCTAGTTGAGTTATGTAATTAATTTGAGCTTCTTCCCTCTTTTATTCTTTCTATCTTTCTTTCTTTTCCTTTTTTGTTTTTTCGTTTTTCTTTTCATTTCTTCCTTTTTTCTTTTTATTCATTCTTTTTCTTTTTTAGTCTTCTTTCTTCCTTTTCTTTTTCTAATTTGATATAAAAAGTTCACCGGATTTATGAACATTTTTTCAAATTTGATGAACTTTTTTTTCAAAATTGGTGAACTTTTTCTCAAATTCAATGAACTTTTTTCTAATTCGATGACATTTTATCAAAACCGGTGAACTATTTTCAAATTCGATGAACTTTTTTTCATATTTGGGTGAACTCTTTTTTGAAGTCGATGAACTTTTTCCAAATTCAATGAACTTTTTTTCAAGTTCGATAAACTTTTTCTTAGATTTGTGAACCTTTTTCAAAACCAATGAACTTGTTTTGAAAGTCGGTGAACTTTTTGTCCAAATTAGATGAATTGTTTTATTAAAAATTGGTGAACTCTTTTAATTTAGATGAACTTTTTTTAAAATTCATGAACTTTTAAAAATTTGTGATTTTTTTTTTGCAAAAATATTTGACCTTTTTGTCGGATTCCAAGTACCTTTTTTTAGTTCGTGATTTTTTAAAAAATTCACGTTTTTTGTAAACCTTTTCTGAAAAGTCAACGGTCAATGTTGAACTTATCAGCGGTCAACAACGACCGGTTAATTCGAAACTGAGTAAAACGATCGAACCAGAAAAAAACGAAGCGAAGCAACACCTTTTATTTTTTGAACGAGCGATCACAAGGGAACGAACCAGTGCTCGCACTCTTTATCTTGGGCAGGCCCATGACTGGAGGTACGTGAGCGCTCATTCTCCTAACCAGCGCAGAAGGCGCCGGTTAGGAGTTCCCCTGGTTTGTTCCCTCAAAAGAAAAAGAACTGGCTGGTTTTGTTCAGGTCGCTCCCTCCCTAGTCGCTAGTTTTTTTGTGAGATTTCCTAGTCGCTAGTTTGACCATGACATGATATTGACCCATCAATTTTCTTAAAAAAGTCAAGAATTTTAAAAAAAGTTCATAGATATTGGAAAAAGGTTGATGAGTTTAGAAAAAGTTCATCTACTTTGAAAAAAGTTCATCGCTGCTGGAAAAATTTCATCAACATTCAAAAACAGTTCACAAATTTGAAAAAAAGTTCATCGGATTCGAAAAAAGTTCATTGAAGTTGAATTTTTTTGCCAAATTTGAAAAAAGTTCATCAAATTTTGGAAAAAGTTCATCGATTTGAATAAAAAGTTCACCAATCTCAAAAAAAGTTTATTGAATTTGAAAAAAGTTAATCAAATTTGAAAAATAGATCATCGAATTTGAAAAAGGTTCATCAAATTTGAAAAAAGTTCAACGCATTTGATAAGTTCATTGATGTTAAGAAAAATTTCAAATTTTTTTAAAAAAGTTCATCAAACCCAGGAAGAAGAAAAGCAAAAAACAAAAAGAAAAAACAAAAAAGGAAAACAGAAAAAAAAATAGAAGAAAAAAACGAAGTAAAAGGCGTAGAAAGATGAAAGTAGCACATTGATTTTGGGGTGGCCGGTTGGTTATGCAGCTTACCTTTTTTTTTGAAGTTAAAGCAAAGCTTTATAACTTAACGATGTACGGGTAAATCACCCGCAACACAAAGAGCCACTTGGGCTGGTACATCGGACACCCACTCGATAGCCGAGTTTGCAGGGTACATATGACCAAGGCTTGCTAGCTCATGAGCCGCGGAGTTAGCACTACGCCGACACCATTTTATTACAAATTTAGAAAACCACAGCTTAAGCTTACCTTTGAGCACGGGGTCCTGGGTTCGAATCAAAGCACGGGAATAATTTATTTTGAGTTTTGAAAAACAGAGGAAAAAAGCTAGATGGGCCAGCCCAGCAGAGAGGTGGGGGTATGCTCCCGATTGCGAGTTGTACGGTATCGGGCGCATAAGGCGCCAAATAGGATTTGCGAGAAATAGGGGTGCCCGTTGGGGGACGCAGCGAGCGTCATATCCTGAGAAGTAGGCCCATAGAACCCAGATAACAATATACCCTGAGAACTAGGCCCAGTGTTTGTGCCCCGTCGATGGCCCTGTTGTCGCTCGTGTCGCCGCCATCGCCGGTTCTTCCTCGTCGCGTCCCTGCCGTGGCCTCCACCCCGCCCTCAAGCTTTGGCCATTGACCTTCAGAATTTCTGCGATCTGTACGTACCTTTTGCCGCAGCTCCTGAGTCTCCGCGTACAGATCTGACGTGCAGCCCACGGTGGTGGTCACATCGATCTTCGGCTCTTGTGAACCACGGTTGTGAAGGAACTATGCCCTAGAGGCAATAATAAAGTTATTATTTATTTCCTTATATCATGATAAATGTTTATTATTCATGCTAGAATTGTATTAACCGGAAACATAATACATGTGTGAATACATAGACAAACTTATTGTCACTAGTATGCCTCTACTTGACTAGCTCGTTAATCAAAGATGGTTATGTTTCCTGACCATGAACAAAGTGTTGTTATTTGATTAACGAGGTCACATCATTTGTAGAATGATCTGATTGACATGACCCATTCCATTAGCTTAGCACCCGATCGTTTAGTATGTTGCTATTGCTTTCTTCATGACTTATACATGTTCCTATAACTATGAGATTATGCAACTCCCGTTTACCGGAGGAACACTTTGGGTGCTACCAAACGTCACAATGTAACTGGGTGATTATAAAGGAGCATTACAGGTGTCTCCAAAGGTAGATGTTGGGTTGGCATATTTTGAGATTAGGATTTGTCACTCCGATTGTCGGAGAGGTATCTCTGGGCCCTCTCGGTAATGCACATCACATAAGCCTTGCAAGCATTGCAACTAATGAGTTAGTTGCGGGATGATGTATTACAGAACGAGTAAAGAGACTTGCCGATAACGAGATTGAACTAGGTATTGGATACCGACGATCGAATCTCGGGCAAGTAACATACCGATGACAAAGGGAACAACGTATGTTGTTATGCGGTCTGAGCGATAAAGATCTTCGTAGAATATGTAGGAGCCAATATGGGCATCCAGGTCCTGCTATTGGTTATTGACCGGAGACATGTCTCGGTCATGTCTACATTGTTCTCGAACCCGTAGGGTCCGCACGCTTAAGGTTATGATGACAGTTATATTATGAGTTTATGCATTTTGATGTACCGATGGTTGTTCGGAGTCCCGGATGTGATCACGGACATGACGAGGAGTCTCGAAATGGTCGAGACGTAAAGATTGATATATTGGAAGCCTATGTTTGGATATCGGAAGTGTTCCGGGTAAAATCGGGATTTTACCGGAGTACCGTGAAGGTTACCGGAACCCCCCGGGAGCTAAATGGGCCATGATGGGCCTTAGTGGAAAAGAGAAGAGGCAGCTGTCGTGGATCTAAATCTGACAGTAGAGTGGGGGTAGGTATGGAGAGGCAAGGTCCTAGCTAAGGAGAGGTTGTAAACACAAGAGATGTACGAGTTCAGGCCCTTCTCGGAGGAAGTAAAAGCCCTACGTCTCGGAACCCGGAGGCGGTCGAGTGGATAATGTGTATATGGATTACAGGGTGCCGAAACCCTCTGCCTGTGGAGGGGGATGGCTTATATAGAGTGCGCCAGGACCCCAGCCAACCCACGTAATGAAGGGTTTAAGGTACATTAAGTCCGGGGCGTTACTGGTAACGCCCCACATAAAGTGTCTTTACTACCATAAAGTCTACTCAATTACAGACCGTTGCAGTGCAGAGTGCCTCTTGACCTTCTGGTGGTCGAGTGAGTCTTCCTGGTCGAGTCCTTCAAGTCAGTCGAGTGAGTCCCTCGTAGGTCGACTGGAAGGTGATCTCTTCTAAGGGTGTCCTTGGGCAGGGTACTTAGATCAGGTCTGTGACCCTACCCTAGGTACATGACTCCATCATTAGCCCCCGAATGGATTGAGGCTTGAGTGATGAAGGAGTTGATGTTGTTTCCGATTAGCCTTCGCATACTGGTCGTGCGTTGTTTTGAACCAAAAAATCTCTTTGTTGATAGTGAGCAACTTTTCTTCAGTCGACTCGATCCATTCTTTTCCTTCGTCGAGTGATCTTTTGGACTTCGCCGATTTCCGAGCGACGGATCGCAGGAAATCCCGCATCTGGCAGACCGATCTGCCATTCGCGGATTCCGCGGGATACGAAATTTGGGGAAGCGCGCGAAGCGGGGCGGACCGCGGCGCTCGGATGGGACAGGGCATAGACGCCTCGATCCCCGCGCTGCTTTTTTCGCCACGTATCACGTCCGCGCAACTGTTTCAGGATATGATTAGATCGACCGGGCCCACCTGTCATCCACTCGGAAGGGATCTTATAAACGCGCCCGGCGAGGGTTTTTTGAGCAGTGCCTCAGCATTCTCTCTCTGCTCCCTTCGTCTCCGCCCAACGCGCTCGCTCTCGCCTCCGCACAACTTCTCCTCGCGCGTCTCGCCGGCAGCCATGGTCAAGGAGAAGACGGCGGCGCTGGAACGCGCGAAGAAGGCGTCGGCGACGGAGAAGGCAAAGGGGAGATCCACCAGTCGCGGCGGGTCTTCGTCTAGATCTCGCCTGCCGAAAGGCTGGGTCCAGGGAGATTGGATCCAATCGACCATCACGGAGACGGATCTCCTCGACATGGCCAACGAGGGCCTGATCCCTCATGGAGCTGCAAGGCTTCCGGGAAAAGAGTGGCAGCCCCAGCCGGAAGAGGGTGAGTGTGTGCTTCTGGCTACCCATGTCGACCGCGGATTTTCTTTGCCGCCGAGCGTTTTCTTCCGTGGTTTCTTGAACTTCTTTGGAGCGCAACTCCACCACTTCACCCCGAATTCTATCGCCTATCTTGCCGCGTTTGTGTCCATGTGTGAGAGTTTTCTGGGTTGTCGACCGCATTGGGGTTTGTTCAAGCACATATTCACGTGTCGCTCTCAGACCGTGAAGAAGGCGAGCCCAGGCGACGAAAAAACCCAAGTTGTCCAAATGTGTGGGGGTCTGGGGATCCAGGTGAGGAACAAGAGCACCTTCCCAGCCATGACATTTCCCGAGTCAGTCAGAGGCTGGCAGTCGACCTGGTTCTACTGCCAGGATCAGCCGACGCCGGGGCAGTCGAGTGGACTCCCTCAGTTCACCATGGGCCGAGTGAACAAGCCCTCCTCTCTGAAGGTGATTCCGGAGGAGAAAGCTGACGTGAAGATGCTGATGGAGCGTGTAGTTCAGTAGGTTCGGGAGGGAGTGACGGGTATGGATCTCCTGGAGGTTTTTCTTAGGCGTCGTATCCAGCCTCTTCAGTTCCGGAGCCATTGCATGTGGTTGTACCGCGGGACTGAGGATG
This sequence comes from Triticum dicoccoides, assembly GCF_002162155.2. Taxonomy (NCBI): domain Eukaryota; kingdom Viridiplantae; phylum Streptophyta; class Magnoliopsida; order Poales; family Poaceae; genus Triticum; species Triticum dicoccoides. Next base: position 30,095,593 of record NC_041380.1, read on the forward strand.
AGACTCGGGTCAATCCAGAAGCAGTCGACGATGCCACTCTGGAAAGGTGGATGGCCGCTGTTACTGGGAACAAGGATAACCCTCGTGGAGCCAGAAGGATTCCTCCACTCGACCACCACAGTGATCCAAACAAGGTATGTATGCTCCACTCCCCATTGTATTCTTGTCACATTTATTTCTGTTTTCTCTGCCGATCGGTCGACTGATCTTTGTCTTGATGTCTATCAGGTCCTCACTGAGCTGTACTCGATGCCCAATGGAGCCCAGGCTCCGACTGAGGAGGGAGAAGCGAGCGGGGACGAGAGCCAGGAGGAGGAGTGGGACTCGGACGCCGCTGAGGATGATGATGATGACGATGACGATGATGATGATGATGATGAGGACGAAGAAGAGGAGGAGGAGGAGGTCGCACCACCGCGCTCGGAAAGGCGGTCGAAGCTTGTCCATGACCCTGCGACTGAACGTGGCAAGGGGGTTGCGACTGTTACACAGTCGACCAAGTGCCCTCGGACCACCTCTCCGGCGCCGACTGAAAAGGCGTCGAAGCAGCCCAGGGCGGCCCCGTCAAAGCCGACCAAGCTCCTGCCGAAGATGAAGGTGTCCATCCCCACCATATCAGGGTAATCATGCTGCTTAAGTCTTCTTGTTTTGTGCGAACTTTATCTCTGGTTGGCGCTGGAGTTAGTCGGCTGATTCTTTGGAGTTGCAGTGCTGCTACTTCTGAGACCTCAGCCCGGGCTGACGACCATGAGATGGAGGACGCAACAATCTCAAAACCTGGTACTATACTCTTAACACCGTTTCTAGTCGACTGACTCATGATCTCTAATCCCGATTCTTTTCTGTAGCTCCATCCAATGTTGTTATCACTCTCCCTGATGATGATGAAGATGAGGAACCGCTGAAGCACAGAAGGAGTAGGAAAGCGTCTGCCGGCAGGGTGCCGCAGGATGTGACGGTGCCTGAGACTCTGGTCGCGGAGGAGGAGAACACCACTCGACACACTATGTCCTTCGCAGATCCACTAACGAGTGCTCTGCAGACCTCCCTCTTCACGACGCACCACGTCCCAGAGGACCAAGCTGACGCCACGAAGGAGGCGATACGCCAGGCAGGTATCATGATGGAGCAGTTGAAGACCATCCGGGATGCGAGCCAGGTAGCTTACGACGCCAGTTCCGCCCTTCAAAGCAATGTTCAGGTCAGTCGACCACCGCTTGTTCTGTTAGGATATGCTATCAAAAACTTTTCTTTCCAGAATTTATAGTAATCACCCACTGGGTGTGTCGATTTAAACTCCGTGTTAGCGGGGGCACGCTGAGTGCACCCGCTGGGTGTAGTCCCCAAGGCTTTATAAGTTCAGTCTTTCCGTCATTCAACTATGGCGAATGGATTTCGCAAACCGGTGGGGGCACGCTGAGTGCACCCACTGGGTGTAGTCCCCAAGGCTAAGGTCGACTGCTGGCAGTCGGCCTTAGGCTTTATAAGTTCAGTCTTTCCGTCATTCGACTATGGCGACTGGATTTCGCAAACCGGTGGGGGCACGCTGAGTGCACCCACTGGGTGTAGTCCCCGAGACTGTGGTCGACTGCTTGCAGTCGATTACAGTCTTAAAGAATACATCTTGTTTTTTTTGTTTTTTTTTTGAGGTCAATTGGTCGACTCTGTCTTCAATAGGATTAGTGGGGGCATGCTGAGTGCACCCACTGGGTGTAGTCCCCGAGACTATGATCGAATGCTTGTATTCGGCTGTAGTCTTAGAAACGCATGATTTTTCCTTTTCCACTCGGAAGTGAATTATCTTTGACATTTAGTCGATTGATTCTTCGCAGAGATCCTGTGACCTTGAAGCTCGCTACACTGAGCTAGAAAACAAGCACATTCAGCTCGAGCTGGATTTGAAGCTGGTTCAGGAGAATCTGACGAAGGCAAAGGAGGAGACCAAAGGTATGTTTGGTGAGACCTCGACGACTGCTTTTTCCCTTTATTTGTTTCAAAATCTGATCTTGCTGTAACTTGTAGGTAAGATGAAGGAGGCCCAACAGAAAAAAGACCTTGAACTAGCTGAGAAGATCAAGCTTGCTGACGAGAAGTTAGCTTCAGTCACCAAGCTTGAACAAGAAAATATCAATCTGAAAGCTGCTCTTGGGAAGAAAAATGATCTGGAGGCCTTCCTGAGTGGTCTTGCCAAGAAGCTGTTCCTTATGCTTGAAGGTAAACCTTTACGCTCAATAATCATTTTCAACTGTGATTTTTTCATTCGACCATTGCCTTGACTCGGTGATCGCCCTTGCAGAATTTTGTCAAGACTTTGAAGAAGAGACTAGCCGGCTGGAACCAAACCTTGACCCCGTCAATTCTCCGGTGAACGACGAAGTTGCCATGAATGTTTTCTGACTGGAGTCCCGTGTTGCAGCTATCGTGGACTATCTTGCAAGGCTGAAGGTCGCCACATCTCGCATCGACTCAACGCTCTGGCCCAGGGAGACACTCCAGAACGACCTCGAGTCGCTGATGGCTCGCTTGAACACGGTCCCTGGTCGAGTGCAGGAGTGGAAAAAGTCCTCGGCTCGGTGCGGTGCAGATGTTGCTCTGTGTCTGGCCCGAGTCCACCGCAAAGATGCGCGAGAAGACAAGATGGCGGCCCTCCGGGTGGCCAACACCAAAAAACACGACTTCAGGTCCTTTATGGAAACTTTCATTGCTGCTGCCACTCGGATCGCAGATGGAATTGATCTTGATGAGTTTGTTGCACCTTCCAGCCCCCCATAGGAGGGGTAAAAACTTCTTTTAAGCTCGACGCTTTAAATTTGCCTCGGTATGCCGAGTGGAGTTGTAACCGATAAACTTTAACAGGCTTAGCGCCTGAGCACTTTCGGTTCCTTTAGGTATCGTTCCGAACTTGAATTTGATGTTTGAATATGATTGCTTTTGGCTTGAAATGTCTTTTGCAGGTTCAAAGCAAGACGCTCACTGCAGTCGACTTATTCCTTAATCCACTTAGGTGAGCGCTGGGCTGCAGCTAAGCCCCCGAGTGAGAGGTTTGCTCTTCACTCAGTAGGATTTTTATATCTTAGGCGAGCACTGGGCTGCAGCTAAGCCCCCGAGTGAGAGGTTTGCTCTTCACTCGGTAGGATTTTTATATCTTAGGCAAGCACTGGGCTGCAGCTAAGCCCCCGAGTGAGAGGTTTGCTCTTCACTCGGTAGGATTTTTATATCTTAGGCGAGCACTGGGCTGCAGCTAAGCCCCCGAGTGAGAGGTTTGCTCTTCACTCGGTACGATTTTTATATCTTAGGCGAGCACT
>NC_041380.1:30099138-30100057 GCF_002162155.2 Triticum dicoccoides
TAGGATTTTTTATATCTTAGGCGAGTACTTGGACTGCAGCTAAGCCTCCGAGTGAGAGGTTTGCTCTTCACTCGGTAGGATTTTTATATCTTAGGCGAGCACTGGGCTGCAGCTAAGCCCCCGAGTGAGAGGTTTGCTCTTCACTCGGTAGGATTTTTATATCTTAGGCGAGCACTTGGACTGCAGCTAAGCCTCCGAGTGGAAGTCTGGCTTACCACTCGGTAGGATTTTTATAACTTAGGCGAGTACTTGGACTGCAGCTAAGCCTCCAAGTGGAAGTCTGGCTTACCACTCGGTAGGATTTTGATAACTTAGGCGAGTACTTGGACTGCAGCTAAGCCTCCGAGTGGAAGTCTGGCTTACCACTCGGTAGGATTTTATTTAATCTTAGGCGAAACGGATTCGCAGCTAAGCCTCCGAGTGGGAATCTGGCTCACCACTCGTTAAGGATTTTTGCAAACTTAGGCGAAACGGATTCGCGGCTAAGTCACCCACCGAGGGGAAAATTTTATTGGACAAAATAAAAAGTGACAAAATTAATGGAGGAACTATGACACTATTATTTTTAAATCCATGAACTACAGGAGTACTTTATTGCAAGTCATCCGAGTGATAAACTTAGGTGTAAAATGGCGGAGTAGTTCCGCGTTCCAAGCTCGGGGCTCGTCGATATAATGTTCGACGTTGTAAAGACGGTACGCCCCGTTGTGGAGAACTTTGGTGACGATGAAGGGTCCTTCCCAAGAAGGAGCAAGCTTGTGATGTTTCTTCTGATCCACTCGGAGAACTAAATCTCCTTCCTGGAAGGCTCGACCCCTCACATTTCTGGCGTGGAAACGACGCAAATCTTGTTGGTAGATGGTCGATCGGATCAGAGCCATCTCCCTTTCTTCCTCTAAAAGGTCGACTGCGTCCTGCC
>NC_041380.1:30100067-30116392 GCF_002162155.2 Triticum dicoccoides
TTTATATCTTAGGCGAGCACTGGGCTGCAGCTAAGCCCCCGAGTGAGAGGTTTGCTCTTCACTCGGTACGATTTATATAACTTAGGCGAGTACTTGGACTGCAGCTAAGCCTCCGAGTGGAAGTCTGGCTTACCACTCGGTAGGAATTTTATAACTTAGGCGAGTACTTGGACTGCAGCTAAGCCTCCGAGTGGAAGTCTGGCTTACCACTCGGTAGGATTTTGATAACTTAGGCGAGTACTTGGACTGCAGCTAAGCCTCCGAGTGGAAGTCTGGCTTACCACTCGGTAGGATTTTGATAACTTAGGCGAGTACTTGGACTGCAACTAAGCCTCCGAGTGGAAGTCTGGCTTACCACTCGGTAGGATTTTTATAACTTAGGCGAGTACTTGGACTGCAGCTAAGCCCCCGAGTGGAAGTCTGGCTTACCACTCGGTAGGATTTTATTTAATCTTAGGCGAAACGGATTCGCAGCTAAGCCTCCGAGTGGGAGTCTGGCTCACCACTCGGTAAGGATTTTATTTAATCTTAGGCGAAACGGATTCGCAGCTAAGCCTCCGAGTGGGAGTCTGGCTCACCACTCTGTAAGGATTTTTACAAACTTAGGCGAAACGGATTCGCGGCTAAGTCACCCACTGAGGGGAAAATTTTATTGGACAAAAATAAAAAGTGACAAAAATTATGGAGGAACTATGACACTATTATTTTGAAATCCATGAACTACAGGAGTACTTTATTGCAACTCATCCGAGTGACAAACTTAAGTGTAAAATGGGCGGAGTAGTTCCGCGTTCCAAGCTCGGGGCTCGTCGATATTATGTTCGACGTTGTAAAGACGGTACGCCCTGTTGTGGAGAACTTTGGTGACGATGAAGGGTCCTTCCCAAGAAGGAGCAAGCTTGTGATGTTTCTTCTGATCCACTCGGAGAACTAAATCTCCTTCCTGGAAGGCTCGACCCCTCACATTTCTGGCGTGGAAACGACGCAAATCTTGTTGGTAGATGGTCGATCGGATCAGAGCCATCTCCCTTTCTTCCTCTAAAAGGTCGACTGCGTCCTGCCACGCTTGTTCAGCTTCTGCTTCGTTGTAGATCTCAACTCGAGGAGCATTGTGGAGAAGATCACTCGGCAAGACTGCTTCAGCTCCGTAGACCAAGAAGAATGGAGTTCTTCCGGTCGATCGATTAGGTGTGGTCCGCAGTCCCCAAAGCACCGAGGGAAGTTCGTCGACCCACGCTCCAGCTGCATGCTTGAGATCACGCATCAGTCGGGGTTTCAATCCCTTGAGAATCAGGCCATTGGCTCGTCTGCTTGTCCATTCGTCTGCGGATGGGCGACCGAAGCGTAGTCGACTCGTGTGCCTTGAGAGTTGCAGAAATCCCTGAATTCCTCCGAGTCAAAGTTCGACCCATTATCCGTAATGATGCTGTGCGAGACTCCATATCTGAATATCAGTTCCCTGATGAAGCTAACAACAGTACCGGTGTCAAGGTTCTTGATTGGTTTAGCCTCAATCCACTTGGTGAACTTGTCGACTGCCACCAGTACATGCGTGAAGCCACTTCGACCTGTTCTCAAAGGACCGACCATGTCCAACCCCCATACTGCGAAAGGCCAGACGAGTGGAATGGTCTTCAAAGCTGATGCAGGCTTGTGCGACATATTCGAGTAGAACTGACATCCCTCGCACTTATCCACTATTTCCTTTGCCATCTCATTCGCCTTTGGCCAGTAAAATCCGGCTCGGTATGCTTTGGCCACGATGGTCCGAGAGGACGCATGATGACCACAGGTCCCCGAGTGGATATCATTAAGGATGATTCGACCTTCTTCTGGTGTTATGCACTTCTGACCAACTCCAGTCGCGCTTTCTCTATATAACTGTCCTTTGATTATGGTAAAGGCTTTAGATCGACGGACGATCTGTCGAGCCTCTTCCTCATCCTCCGGAAGCTCTTTTCTCAGGATATACGCGATATACGGAACTGTCCAGTCGGGAATGACCACCAAGACCTCCATGACCAAGTCGACCACTGCTGGGACTTCAACCTCAGTCGGATCTGTGGCACTCTTGGGCTGTGGAGCTTCTTCGGTGAAAGGATCTTCTTTGACTGACGGAGTGTGTATATGCTCCAAGAACACACCACTCGGAATGGCTCCTCTCTTGGAACCTATCTTTGCTAGATCATCAGCTGCTTGATTTTTCAGTCGGGGTATATGATGGAGCTCCAACGCCTCAAACTTCTTTTCCAGATTCCTCACTGCACTGCAGTATCCAGTCATGGCTGGGCTTCTCACGCCCCACTCCTTCATCACTTGGTTGACCACTAAATCTGAATCGCCATAGACCATCAGGCGACGAACGCCGAGTGAAATGGCCATGCGCAATCCGTATAAGAGGGCCTCATACTCTGCCTCATTGTTGGAGGAATCAAAGTGAATCTGGAGCACATATCTGAGCTTATCTCCTCTGGGGGAAACCAGGACAACCCCAGCACCGGAACCATTCAACATCTTAGAGCCATCAAAAAACATGGTCCAATGCTCCGAGTGAACTTCAGTCGGCTGCTGCTGTTCAATCCACTCGGTGAGGAAATCTGCTATTGCCTGGGACTTAATGGCTTTCTTTGCTTCAAACTTGATATCAAGGGGAAGAAGTTCAATCGCCCATTTCGCCACTCGACCAGTTGCATCTCTGTTGTGCAAAATCTCTGATAGTGGAGCGTCGCTGACGACTGTGATGGAATGATCAGAGAAATAATGAGCAACCTTCTTTGTGGTCATGTATATTCCATACACAAGCTTCTGATAATGAGGATATCTCTGCTTGGATGGAGTCAAGACTTCGGACAAATAATACACTGGGCGCTGAACTTTGAAAGCTTTTCCTTCTTCTTCCCGCTCGACCGTAAGCACTGTACTGACGACTTGTCCTGTGGCTGCGATATAAAGCAACAGAGACTCTTTGCTGATTGGAGCAGCAAGCACTGGCTGGGTGGAGAGCAGAGCTTTTAGCTCGGCAAACGCTGCATCAGCTTCTGGAGTCCACTCGAACTTGTCTGCCTTCTTCATTAGTCGGTAAAGAGGCAATGCCTTTTCACCGAGTCGTGAGATGAATCGACTTAATGCGGCCAAGCATCCAGTAAGCTTCTGGACATCGTGCACTCGCACAGGGCGTTTCATTCGGAGAATAGTGCCGATCTTTTCTGGATTAGCGTCGATCCCTCGCTCGGAAACGAGAAAACCGAGTAACTTGCCACCAGGAACTCCGAATGTGCACTTTGATGGATTGAGCTTGATATCATACCTTCTGAGGTTGGCAAATGTTTCGGCGAGGTCAGCGAGCAGGTCAGAACCTTTTCGTGACTTGACGACGATATCATCCATATACGCTTCCACATTCCGACTGATTTGAGTGAGTAGACACTTCTGAGTCATTCGCATAAATGTGGCTCCGGAATTCTTGAGGCCGAATGGCATGGTGATATAGCAGAAGCACCCGAATGGAGTGATGAAAGCTGTTTTTACCTCGTCGGGTCCGTACAGACCGATCTGGTGGTACCCGGAGTAGGCGTCTAGAAAAGACAATCTCTCGCATCCCGCGGTCGAGTCAACAATTTGATCTATGCGAGGGAGAGGAAAATGATCTTTCGGGCAGGCCCGGTTGATGTGCTTGAAATCAATGCACATTCGGAGCGATTTGTCCTTCTTAGGAACCATGACGACATTAGCGAGCCATTCGGAGTGGTATATCTCTCGGATAAATCCTGCCGCCAACAGTCGAGCCACTTCCTCACCAATGGCTTTTCTCTTCTGGACGGCGGACCGCCGAAGATGCTCTTTGACTGGTTTTGCTGATGAGTCGACTCTTAGGCGATGCTCAGCCAGTCCCCTGGGAACACCTGGCATGTCAGTGGGCTTCCATGCAAAAATGTCCCAGTTCTCACGGAGGAACTGGATGAGCGCTTCTTCCTATTTCGGGTCGAGTGTTGTGGAGATGTGGGTCGGGGTTGCATCGGGGTCGGTCGGGTGAATGTGAACAGGCTTCGTCTCACCGGACGACTGAAATGCAGATTCTGTGGCGGGTTTCTTGGATCGCAGCAAATCACTCGGATCAGCGTTTTGCTTGTATTCTTCAAACTCGACCGCTGTCACCTGGGAATCAGCAATCTTTGAGCCCTTCTGAAAGCACTCTTCTGCCTTTTTCCGATCACCGGTGACAGTGATCACTCCTTTGGGGCCGGGCATCTTCAATTTGAGGTACACGTAACATGGTCGAGCCATGAACCGTGCATAAGCTGGTCTCCCCAAAATGGCATGATATGCACTCTGAAAATCCACGACCTCAAACGTCAACTTCTCTTTGCGAAAATGTTTCGAATCACCAAACACCACGTCCAGAGCTATTTGGCCGAGTGACTCGGCTTTCTTCCCTGGTATAACTCCATGAAAGCTCATGTTACTGGTGCTCAGTCGGGACATCGGAATGCCCATTCCTTTCAGTGTGTCTGCATACAACAAATTCAGCCCGCTACCACCGTCCATCAGCACTTTTGTCAGTCGAGTGCCTTCGACAACTGGATCGACCACCAAAGCTTGCCTCCCAGGGGTGGCAATATGAGTCGGGTGATCAGATTGGTCGAATGTGATGGGTGTTTTGGACCATCTCAGATAATTTGCTTTTGCTGGGGTAACCATGTTCACCTCGCGGTTAATGACTTTCAATCGACTCTTGCTTTCCACATCTGCAAAGATCATCAGAGTGGAGTTGACATGCGGATATCCTTCCTCACTGTCCTCCTTGTCTTCGGCCTTGTCCGACTCCTTTTCCTTGTCTTTAGACTGTTTTCCTTGAAACTGCTGGATCAGGAGTCGACATTGGCGAGTGGTATGCTTTGGGTAAATGATATTCCCCTCTTCGTCTTTCTTCCTGTGGATGTGACACGGCATATCCATCACGTCGTTCCCTTCTTTATCCTTTACCTTCTTAGGGTTCCAGGATCCTTTTGGTTTCCCTTTAAACTTTCCATGAGTCACGGCCAGAGCCTCTCCAGGAGCTGCCGGTTCAGCCTTCCGCTTCTGTTTCCGACTGGTGTTTCCCTTCTCCGACTGGCTCGGCTTGTGCTTGTCGCTTCGGAGTCGGTCTTCTTCTTCGCCGTTGGCGTACTTGGTAGCAATTTCCATCATCCGACTCAAGGTCATGTCTCCGGTTCGACCAAATTTCAAACTCAATTCTCTATTCTTGACACCATCCTTGAAGGCGCAGACTGCCTGATGATCAGACACATTCTCCACAGTATGATGCAAAGTGATCCATCTCTGAATATACTCCCTGAGAGTCTCATTGGTCTTCTGCACGCAGACTTGCAGCTCCGTCAATCCAGCCGATCGCTTGCAAGTTCCTTCAAACATTCTGACGAACACTCGGGACAGATCTTCCCAAGTGTAAATGCTGCTAGGAGGTAACTGATTCAATCACGCTCTGGCAGAACCTTCCAACATGAGGGGCAAATGCTTCATGGCCACCTCGTCATTCCCGCCACCAATCTGAACCGCCACTCGGTAGTCCTCAAGCCAAGTTTCAGGCTTAGACTCACCGGTGAACTTGCTGACTCCTGTTGCCAACCTGAAATTGGGAGGAATCACTGCGGCTCTGATAGCTCTGCTGAAACATTCCGGACCAGAAACGTGCACTCGACTGCTCGTGGGCGCATCTCTGTCGAGTCCACCTCGATGGGCTCTGTTCCGGTCGACCAAGCCTTGCACGATAATGGATCGCGCGTCGAAGCCTGGTTCTCTGGGGTCGACTGGAACTCTTCGCCCCGCACTGAGCTGACGTCTGTCATCTTGCTGCCGAGGAGCGTAAGACCCACCCCTCGGAGGGGAAGTGGGCACTCGACGCCTATCATCTCGGTCGTGTCGGTCTCCATATTGGTCTCGCCGATTCTCGCGCCCTTCACGCCGCGGAGGCGATCTGGGACTGTGAGCCGACTGAACCGTATTCGCAGCGACGGATCGACTGTGAATTCTGTTGCGCGACTGCGACACGGCTGAATTCTGATCTCCTGCTGCCCGGAGCAGATCCCTGATCTGCATCAAGCCTCTGCCAGCTTCCGACTGAGAGGGCTGGATGGACTCTGCTATACCGGTCGCAGCTGCTAAATTCTGGATTGGGGTTCGATATACCTGAGTCGGCGGGAAGAGTTGACATCGATTGGCGTCGGGAACTCGTTGCCGCGCGCGCTCGTCGAGTGCTCGCTGAAGATTCTCCAGGCGAGCGCGTTCGGCCAAATTGGCCAAACATGCCTCCTCCAAGGCGCGAGCCTCGGGGGTTTCTCCTGCGATGGGAGTATGCAGGGCATCCATGTTCCTGCGGTGAAGTTCCTCTCTTTGCAGAGAGTCGAGTGGCTCGGGCTGGTACTCTTCGTGGTCTCGTGCGGGGTCGCCTCCGTCGCCTGCCCCATCATCACGGGCGAAGCCAGGGGGGCTGCGAGGCCCGTCGACCATCAGGATTTCCGCCGCTGGATCACTGCTATCGCATTCGGATGCAGTCTCTACGGAGCCAGTCGACAGATTGAACAGGCCGTAGAGAGATTCGTCGGGCTCGATTGCCGCAACTTGGGTGGTGGCCGTCTGGCGAGCCACCGCGTGTCTCACCCACCGCTGAAGCCTTGACCGACCCGAGCGCTTGCGCTGGCGGGAGACCGGGAGGGTGGTCGATAGGGGAGTCGACCGATATGGGGTCGACGGTTGCCGCAGCAGAACACCGCGGACACATGTGCGAAAATGCGTCGCACCGCGGGCGGGGAGCGCATCGATGTCGAGTGGAGCCTCCTGGAGCCAGACGGAGTCGTCGGCGACGAAGGTGAGAGCACCGAGACGAATATCTCGACCCTCGACCAAAACTCCAGCAGCTACCATGATGAAAGTACTCGGAAGAATCGCAACTTCTCCATAAAATCGCAAAAACACCGGCCCCACGGTGGGCGCCAACTGTCGTGGATCTAAATCTGACAGTAGAGTGGGGGTAGGTATGGAGAGGCAAGGTCCTAGCTATGGAGAGGTTGTAAACACAAGAGATGTACGAGTTCAGGCCCTTCTCGGAGGAAGTAAAAGCCCTACGTCTCGGAGCCCAGAGGCGGTCGAGTGGATTATGTGTATATGGATTACAGGGTGCCGAACCCCTCTGCCTGTGGAGGGGGGTGGCTTATATAGAGTGCGCCAGGACCCCAGCCAACCCACGTAATGAAGGGTTTAAGGTACATTAAGTCCGGGGCGTTACTGGTAACGCCCCACATAAAGTGTCTTTACTACCATAAAGTCTACTCAATTACAGACCGTTGCAGTGCAGAGTGCCTCTTGACCTTCTGGTGGTCGAGTGAGTCTTCGTGGTCGAGTCCTTCAAGTCAGTCGAGTGAGTCCCTCGTAGGTCGACTGGAAGGTGATCTCTTCTAAGGGTGTCCTTGGGCAGGGTACTTAGATCTGGTCTGTGACCCTACCCTAGGTACATGACTCCATCAGCAGCCCTACATGGGCTGCGCGCCTCCCCCTTCCCCTAGTCCTATTAGGACTAGGAGAGGTGGCCGGCCCCCTCTCTCTCTTTTCCCCCTCCGCAAATCCTATTCCAACTAGGATTGGGGGGGAATCCTACTCCCAGAGGGAGTAGGACTCTCCTGGCGCTCCAAGCTTGGCCGGCCAGCCTCCCCCCTCTAGTCCTTTATATACTGAGGCAGAGGCACCCCAGAAACACACAAGTTGATCCACGTGATCTATTCCTTAGCCGTGTGCGGTGCCCCCAGCCACCATATTCCTCGATAATACTGTAGCGGAGTTTAGGCGAAGCCCTGCTGCTGTAGTGCATCAAGATCGTCACCACGCCGTCGTGCTGACGGAACTCTTCCCCGACACTTTGCTGGATCGGAGTCCGGGGATCGCCATCGAGCTGAACGTGTGCTCGAACTCGGAGGTGCCGTAGTTTCGGTGCTTGATCGGTTGGATCGTGAAGACGTACGACTACTTCCTCTATGTCGTGTCAACGCTTCCGCAGTCGGTCTGCGTGGGTACGTAGACAACACTCTTCCCTCTCGTTGCTATGCATCACATGATCTTGCGTGTGCGTAGGAAAATTTTGAAATTACTACGAAACCCAACAGTGGTATCCGAGCCTAGGTTATTTATGTTGATGTTATATGCACGAGTAGAACACAAGTGAGTTGTGGGCGATATAAGTCATACTGCCTACCAGCATGTCATACTTTGGTTCGGCGGCATTGTTGGACGAGACGACCCAGACCAACATTACGCGTACGCTTACGCGAGACCGGTTCCCTCGACGTGCTTTGCACATAGGTGGCTTGCGGGCGACTATCTCTCCAACTTTAGTTGAACCAAGTGTGGCTACGCCCGGTCCTTGCGAAGGTTAAAACGGAGTCTATTTGACAAACTATCGTTGTGGTTTTGATGCGTAGGTGAGATTGGTTCTTGCTTAAGCCCGTGGCAGCCACATAAAACTTGCAACAACAAAGTAGAGGACGTCTAACTTGTTTTTGCAGGGCATGTTGTAATGTGATATGGTCAAGGCATGATGCTGAATTTTATTGTATGAGATGATCATGTTTTGTAACCGAGTTATCGGCAACTGGCAGGAGCCATATGGTTGTCGCTTTATTGTATGCAATACAATCGCGATGTAATGCTTTACTTTATTACTAAACGGTAGTGATAGTCGTGGAAGCATAAGATTGGCGAGACGACAACGATGCTACGATGGAGATCAAGGTGTCGCGCCGGTGACGATGGTGATCATGACGGTGCTTCGGAGATGGAGATCACAAGCACAAGATGATGATGGCCATATCATATCACTTATATTGATTGCATGTGATGTTTATATTTTTTTGCATCTTATCTTCCTTTGATTGACGGTAGCATTATAAGATGATCTATCACTAAATTATCAAGAAGTGTTCTCCCTGAGTATGCACCATTGCCAAAGTTCGTCGTGCCCAGACACCACGTGATGATCGGGTGTGATAAGCTCTACGTCCATCTACAACGGGTGCAAGACAGTTTTGCACACGCAGAATACTCAGGTTAAACTTGACGAGCCTAGCATATGCAGATATGGCCTCGGAACACGGAGACCGAAAGGTCAAGCGTGAATCATATAGTAGATATGATCAACATAACGATGTTCACCATTGAAAACTACTCCATCTCACGTGATGATCGGTTATGGTTTAGTTGATTTGGATCACGTGATCACTTAGAGGATTAGAGGGATGTCTATCTAAGTGGGAGTTCTTAAGTAATTTGATTAATTGAACTTAAACTTATCATGAACTTAGTACCTGATAGTATCTTGCTTGTTTATGTTGATTGTAGATAGATGGCTCGTGCTGTTGTTTCGTTGAATTTTAATGCGTTCCTTGAGAAAGCAAAGTTGAAAGATGATGGTAGCAATTATACGGACTAGGTCCGTAACTTGAGGATTATCCTCATTGCTGCTCAGAAGAATTACGTCCTGGAAGCACCGCTAGGTGCCAGGCCTGCTGCTGGAGCAACACCAGATGTTATGAACGTCTGGCAGAGCGAAGCTGATGACTACTCGATAGTTCAGTGTGCCATGCTTTACGGCTTAGAATCGTGACTTCAACGACGTTTTGAACTTCATGGAGCATATGAGATGTTCCAGGAGTTGAAGTTAATATTTCAAGCAAATGCCCGGATTGAGAGATATGAAGTCTCCAATAAGTTCTATAGCTGCAAGATGGAGGAGAACAGTTCTGTCAGTGAGCATATACTCAAAATGTCTGGGTATAATAATCACTTGATTCAATTGGGAGTTAATCTTCCGGATGATTGCATCATTGACAGAATTCTCCAATCACTGCCACCAAGCTACAAGAGCTTCGTGATGAACTATAATATGCAAGGGATGAACAAGACTATTCCCGAGCTCTTCGCAATGCTGAAAGCTGCGGAGGTAGAAATCAAGAAGGAGCATCAAGTGCTGATGGTTAACAAGACGTTTCAAGAAAAGGGCAAAGGGAAGAAGAAGGGGAACTTCAAGAAGAACAGCAAGCAAGTTTCTGCTCAGGAGAAGAAACCCAAGTCTGGACCTAAGCCTGAAACTGAGTGCTTCTACTACAAGCAGACTGGTCACTGGAAGCGGAACTGCCCCAAGTATTTGGCGGATAAGAAGGATGGCAAGGTGAACAAAGGTATATGTGTTTTACATGTTATTGATGTGTACCTTACTAGAGCTCGCAGTAGCACCTGGGTATTTGATATTGGTTCTGTTGCTAATATTTGCAACTCGAAACAGGGACTACAGATTAAGCGAACACTGGCGAAGGACGAGGTGACGATGCGCGTGGGAAACAGTTCCAAAGTCGATGTGATCGCGGTCGGCACGCTACCTCTACATCTACCTTCGAGATTAGTATTAGACCTAAATAATTGTTATTTGGTGCCAGCGTTGAGCATGAACATTATATCTGGATCTTTTTTAATGCGAGACGGTTATTCATTTAAATCGGAGAATAATGGTTGTTCTATTTATATGAGTAATATCTTTTATGGTCATGCACCCTTGAAGAGTGGTCTATTCTTATTGAATCTTGATAGTAGTAATACACATATTCATAATGTTGAAGCCAAAAGATGCAGAGTTGATAATGAAAGTGCAACTTATTTGTGGCACTGCCGTTTAGGTCATATCGGTGTAAAGCGCATGAAGAAACTCCATACTGATGGACTTTTGGAACCACTTGATTATGAATCACTTGGTACTTGCGAACCGTGCCTCATGGGCAAGATGACTAACATCGTTCTCCGGTACTATGGAGAGAGCAACAGATTTATTGAAAATCATACATACCGATGTATGTGGTCCGATGAATATTGAGGCTCGTGGCGGATATCGTTATTTTCTCACCTTCACAGATTATTTAAGCAGATATGGGTATATCTACTTAATGAAACATAAGTCTGAAACATTTGAAAAGTTCAAAGAATTTCAGAGTGAAGTTGAAAGTCATCGTAACAAGAAAATAAAGTTTCTACGATCAGATCGTGGAGGAGAATATTTGAGTTACGAGTTTGGTGTACATTTGAAAAACTGTGGAATAGTTTTGCAACTCACGCCACCCGGAACACCTCAGCGTAATGGTGTGTCCGAACATCGTAATCGTACTTTACTGGATATGGTGCGATCTATGATGTCTCTTACTGATTTACCGCTATCGTTTTGGGGATACGCTCTAGAGACGGCCGTATTCACGTTAAATAGGGCACCATCAAAATCCGTTGAGACGATGCCTTATGAACTGTGGTTTGGCAAGAAACCAAAGTTGTCGTTTCTTAAAGTTTGGGGCTGCGATGCTTATGTCAAAAAGTTTCAACCTGATAAGCTCGAACCCAAATCGGAGAAATGTGTCTTCATAGGATACCCAAAGGAGACTGTTGGGTACACCTTCTATCACAGATCCGAAAGGCAAGACATTCGTTGCTAAGAATGGATCCTTTCTAGAGAAGGAGTTTCTCTCGAAAGAAGTGAGTGGGAGGAAAGTAGAACTTGACGAGGTAACTGTACCTGCTCCCTTACTGGAAAGTAGTACATCACAGAAAACTGTTTCAGTGACACCTACACCAGTTAGTGAGGAAGCTAATGATAATGATCATGAAACTTCAGATCAAGATACTACTAAACCTCATAGATCAACCAGAGTAAGATCCGCACCAGAGTGGTACGGTAATCCTGTTCTGGAAGTCATGCTACTAGATCATGATGAACCTACGAACTATGAAGAAGCGATGGTGAGCCATGAAATCTGAGATGGGATCAATGTATGAGAACAAAGTATGGACTTTGGTTGACTTGCCCGATGATCGGCGAGCAATTGAGAATAAATGGATCTTCAAGAAGAAGACTGACGCTGATGGTAATGTTACTGTCTACAAAGCTCGACTTGTCGCGAAAGGTTTTCGACAAGTTCAAGGGGTTGACTACAATGAGACTTTCTCACCTGTAGCGATGCTTAAGTCTGTCCGAATCATGTTAGCGATTGCCGCATTTTATGATTATGAAATTTGGCAAATGGATGTCAAAACTGCATTCCTGAATGGATTTCTGGAAGAAGAGTTGTATATGATGCAACCATAAGGTTTTGTCGATCCAAAAGGAGCTAACAAAGTGTGCAAGCTCCAGCGATCCATTTATGGACTTGTGCAAGCCTCTCGAAGTTGGAATAAACGCTTTGATAGTGTGATCAAAGCATTTGGTTTCATACAGACTTTCGGAGAAGCCTGTATTTACAAGAAAGTGAGTGGGAGCTCTGTAGCATTTCTGATATTATATGTGGATGACATATTACTAATTGGAAATGATATAGAATTTCTGGATAGCATAAAGGGATACTTGAATAAGAGTTTTTCAATGAAAGACCTCGGTGAAGCTGCTTACATATTAGGCATTAAGATCTATAGAGATAGATCAAGACGCTTAATTGGACTTTCACAAAGCACATACCTTGACAAAGTTTTGAAGAAGTTCAAAATGGATCAAGCAAAGAAAGGGTTCTTGCCTGTGTTACAAGGTGTGAAGTTGAGTAAGACTCAATGCCCGACCACTGCAGAAGATAGAGAGAAAATGAAAGATGTTCCCTATGCTTCAGACATAGGCTCTATCATGTATGCAATGTTGTGTACCAGACCTGATGTGTGCCTTGCTATAAGTTTAGCAGGGAGGTACCAAAGTAATCCAGGAGTGGATCACTGGAAAGCGGTCAAGAACATCCTGAAATACCTGAAAAGGACTAAGGATATGTTTCTCGTATATGGAGGTGACAAAGAGCTCACCGTAAAAGGTTACGTTGATGCAAGCTTTGACACTAATCCGGATGATTCTAAATCGCAAACCGGATACATGTTTACATTAAACGGTGGAGCTGTCAGTTGGTGCAGTTCTAAACAAAGCGTCGTAGCGGGATCTACATGTGAAGCGGAGTACATAGCTGCTTCGGAAGCAGCGAACGAAGGAGTCTGGATGAAGGAGTTCATATCCGATCTAGATGTCATACCTAGTGCATCGGGTCCAATGAAAATCTTTTGTGACAATACTGGTGCAATTGCCTTGGCAAAGGAATCCAGATTTCACAAAAGGACCAAGCACATCAAGAGACGTTTCAACTCCATCCGGGATCTAGTCCAGGTGGGAGACATAGAGATTTGCAAGATACATGCGGATCTGAATGTTGCAGACCCGTTGACTAAGCCTCTTCCACGAGCAAAACATAATTAGCACCAAGGCTCCATGGGTGTTAGAATCATTACAGTGTAATCTAGATTATTGACTCTAGTGCAAGTGGGAGACTGAAGGAAATATGCCCTAGAGGCAATAATAAAGTTATTATTTATTTCCTTATATCATGATAAATGTTTATTATTCATGCTAGAATTGTATTAACCGGAAACATAATACATGTGTGAATACATAGACAAACTTATTGTCACTAGTATGCCTCTACTTGACTAGCTCGTTAATCAAAGATGGTTATGTTTCCTGACCATGAACAAAGTGTTCTTATTTGATTAATGAGGTCACATCATTAGTAGAATGATCTGATTGACATGACCCATTCCATTAGCTTAGCACCCAATTGTTTAGTATGTTGCTATTGCTTTCTTCATGACTTATACATGTTCCTATAACTATGAGATTATGCAACTCCCATTTACCGGAGGAACACTTTGGGTGCTACCAAACATCACAACGTAACTGGGTGATTATAAAGGAGCATTACAGGTGTCTCCAAAGGTAGATGTTGGGTTGGCGTATTTCGAGATTAGGATTTGTCACTCCGATTGTCGGAGAGGTATCTCTGGGCCCTCTCGGTAATGCACATCACATAAGCCTTGCAACCATTGCAACTAATGAGTTAGTTGCGGGATGATGTATTACAGAACGAGTAAAGAGACTTGCCGATAACGAGATTGAACTAGGTACTGGATACCAACGATCGAATCTCGGGCAAGTAACATACCGATGACAAAGGGAACAACGTATGTTGTTATGCAGTCTGACCGATAAAGATCTTCGTAGAATATGTAGGAGCCAATATGGGCATCCAGGTCCCGCTATTGGTTATTGACCGGAGACATGTCCCGGTCATGTCTACATTGTTCTCGAACCCGTAGGGTCCGCACGCTTAAGGTTACGATGATAGTTATATTATGAGTTTATGCATTTTGATGTACCGAAGGTTGTTCGGAGTCCCGGATGTGATCACGGACATGACGAGGAGTCTCGAAATGGTCGAGACGTAAAGATTGATATATTGGAAGCCTATGTTTGGATATCGGAAGTGTTCCGGGTGAAATCGGGATTTTACCGGAGTACCGGGAAGGTTACCGGAACCCCCCGGGAGCTAAATGGGCCATGATGGGCCTTAGTGGAAAAGAGAAGAGGCAGCCCTACATGGGCTGCGCGCCTCCCCCTTCCCCTAGTCCTATTAGGACTAGGAGAGGTGGCCGGCCCCCTCTCTCTCTTTTCCCCCTCCGCGAATCCTATTCCAACTAGGATTGGGGGGAATCCTACTCCCAGAGGGAGTAGGACTCTCCTGGTGCGCCAAGCTTGGCCGGCCAGCCTCCCCCCCCTCTAGTCCTTTATATACTGAGGCAGAGGCACCCCAGAAACACACAAGTTGATCCACGTGATCTATTCCTTAGCCGTGTGCGGTGCCCCCAGCCACCATATTCCTCGATAATACTGTAGCGGAGTTTAGGCGAAGCCCTGCTGCTGTAGTGCATCAAGATCGTCACCACGCCGTCGTGCTGACGGAACTCTTCCCCGACACTTTGCTGGATCGGAGTCCAGGGATCATCATCGAGCTGACGTGTGCTCGAACTCGGAGGTGCCGTAGTTTCGGTGCTTGATCGGTTGGATCGTGAAGACGTACGACTACTTCCTCTACGTCGTGTCAACGCTTCCGCAGTCGGTCTGCGTGGGTACATAGACAACACTCTTCCCTCTCATTGCTATGCATCACATGATCTCGCGGGTGCGTAGGAAAATTTTGAAATTACTACGAAACCCAACAGGTTGGACCTCATGCATCGTAATATCTTCTTCGCTTCCTCAAATTGGAGAATTGCCGTCTGATCATTCATCGTTGAAAAGGCAAATCCTTAATAAGGGTTTCTTCTCTTGCCAAGCGCACTTTAGTATGCACTTTTATATGACAATTACATAGTGCATTGCTATTCTGAATTTCATCTATTGGTGTTTTTTTTGGGATTATTGCTGCTGGAACCCTTGAGGGTTTTCTCACAAGCTTGTTTTCTTTGATGGTGCTTGAATGGAGATACATACAGTACTACTCCCTCTGTCCCATAATGTAAGACGTTTTTTGACACTAAAAAAATGTCTTACATTATGGGACGAAGCGAGTAGTTCCTAACTGATATTACCAAGAATTCGTGTCCATTGGAAATAATAGTAGCTTTATTTAAGCTTCACACTTCTTCCTGTGCAAATATGATGCCTGAATATTGATTATTCAACTTGCATGGCTGCTAAGCATGTAAGCTTTAATCAATATATGTATCAGAACTATTGCTACGAACTGCTTACATTTAGTTTACTTGGCATGTGCCTGACTTGTGAGATCTTATGAGTTTCACATTTAGCCTACCCCAACTTGTTTGGGACTAAAGGCTTTGTTATTGTTGTTGTTGTTGGCATGTGCCTGACTTATGTGGTATCTTCATGTTATATATGGAGGGAAGGAGCTTCTTATTTAATTTGCAGGACATGTGTTGATTTTGATTAGAAATATGACGCTGCGGTTTGTCATCATTGTCATCAACATCAGTGCTTGAATGGTGCTTATAATGTCAAACTTCTGGACATTTCTCATCAGTTGAATCAACTGGCAGTGGCACTAGTTTGTAGGAACAAAGCCACTGCAGAGTCGAAGCAGTTATGAATGAAGTTTGCAATGGCCTTGCTGTAAAATTGTGCACAATATAAATAATACAGCACTTCCATATTGTAATACTTGTAAGTCGTTTTCATGAAATATGTTTTTTAACCTAACTGGTGAGATTGCCACATTTGACATTTACTTTTCGAGTAGATGATTTTTCATATAAAAAACTTTTTCATCCGAGTTAGTATGCAAAAGTTATGCCCATTTTTACAAATTTCAGAGAGATTTTGCAAATAAAGTCAAAATTCACATTTGCAAATTTTCCCAACAACTAGACCACATATCACATGGGAAACTTATTTTCTTTTATTTTTTTGACATTTCCATCATTTT